>NC_079168.1:38357623-38657623 GCF_947568905.1 Ostrea edulis
TCGTAACAAATCAAAATAAACAATCCCTCGGATGCAATACAAATGAAAGATTTTGCAATGCAAATGAAAATTATACAATGCAAACGAAAAAATTATATAATACAAATGGAAAATATAGAATACAAATGGAAAATTATGCATTAGAAATGGAAAAGATCAAGTATTGCAATGTTTGACATGCCATATGATATAGCACAGAGCAAATTAAGGCCGTCTGCGAACTTTGTCTTTTGTATTGAAACTTTCAGAATCGGTCTTTTGACGAGGACATTTACATTTATGGTCATATGGAATTTAATGAGACAGACAGCTGGATTTTACCATCCTCAACAATCGTGCTGGAGTCTCTGATAACGAGTGGACGATTTGCAGACATTTATAAGGCCATTTACAAGTCTAAAAAGAACACAGATGAAAGAGGGATTGTTGTGGCGAAAGTGATGAAAAGTAATAAATACCAATTAATATTTTGGAAAACATTATTCTTACAAAACCATATGTGTAGGATGTTTGGAATAATATCAGTATTATCTTCTATTCACAACCACATTTAATGTTTATTTTTGACGTTTGATTTGCTGACAATACGTAACAACAAATCGTGTACTATAGGGACGTCGCACACGCTATTGATGTCAATTTTGGTAACGTCAATATGACATTAAAAACACAACGTCAGAACATCGATAGAATATAACTTACGTTAAAATAAGTTTTGATGAAAGAAAAATATAAAATTGATATTCCAAGGGTATGACAGTTGAGGCTATCACAGCATAAATTTCCTTATTTAGGTAGATTATAATGGCTAAACTAAACTTGCGACTTAATCAGAATTGGTCTATATTTCCTCCGTGATCTTCCTAACTTTTCTGTTTTAAACCAACAGGAATATATTATCACAATATTTTAAAAGAAAAATCCATAATGAACTCTTCAAAATGTTTTCGCTCTTCAAAATGTTTTCGCTCATCTTGTGATTTTCAGTAAATTTTCATGCAATAATTGTAAATCTAATCCGAAATGATTACAATAAAAAGGAATAGTTAGAATTACGTAATTTGGTACATACATGTATGTATGCGCGATTAACAACTAGCACGTCACCCACCGTTACACCGAGATATTACTTTAATATATAATTTCTGTTAATTTAGAAAAATGAAATATTGAATATAAGCATGCTATGATAATTATGGGTATGAATTAATTCTTACATGCATGCATGCGGACTAACTGAAATTTACTATCCGTGATTCGGTGCTTGTCTCTTATACTATACACTGTACATGGTGGCTTTGTATGTATAATTTGTAAACACCACATCAATGAAGTGAACACGAAACGCTTGCACTGTAAAATGGTGAGATGAATATTCTCCAGAATTAATATTTCGTTCTGCATTTCGTTTTTTGAATACATCTATTACATTGATAAAACAAACACGATTACAGATATTTTTCTGGTTAACCTTGAATTTTAAGGGGTTGTTATGACAATGCAGGCACGTAGAAAAGGTGAATGTGTCTTTTTTGACAATGATCAATATCTGTTATTTCTATATTCAAATGAAGATATTGTGGGTGACTGCCCCCTACACTATGGGCGAATTTGTTGCTCATAAACTGGTTGAGGTTTTGGTTTATGAGTTTGAAACTAGTTTTCAAACCAGATTTGGTTTCAATCTGGCTTACAGCGAAGAAACAAATGAATAGTTTAAATTTAAATTATTACACACATGACAAATAGTATAAAATATCTTGCAGCAATGATTCTGAAAGTTCCCGATAATCTCCGACTCGAAACTGCATACCGCACATTTCAAAACCACAGGTGATGCCGTTGCCATTCTGGATTGATGTCCCGCCTCTCTCGTAAACCGAATAAACTGCCCCCAGAGACGGTTTAGTTGGTTTAACGAACTGGTTTAAGTTTTGGTAAAAACAAATAAAAAAACAGTTCTGGTTTTAAACTAGTTCAAAACCAGTTCGAAAAACAAATGAATAGTTTACTAAATTGATTCGAAACTAAAACTAGTTTAAGCGCAACAAATTCGCCCTAAGTTTCATCGTAGTATAGTGAATGAGAAGAGTGTAAGCTATGATGTGAAGACATGTAGTGAAGGATAAATCCCCACCCCCATTGAATTGAAGCCTAGGGGGGAAATGAGGCAGTTTAAGCTTATGGGGATCATATTGTGAAATATGATATTTACTGGTCCTTAACAGTAAATTAAACGTTACAAGAATTAATTAATACTTAATTGATAAATATCGAAACCGGCTACCAGTGCTTACCAAAAGATAGCTGGTCCGATCTTTGTTTACAACTAAACGTACAGTAACGGTAACTTGTACTCGGAACGTTAACTTGAACTCGGAACGTTAACTTGTACTCGGGACGTTTCGATGCGAATCCTATTATTACAGCACGCTAAAATTCGGTATTTTTTTTATATTAAAAAATAATTCTTCTCGCTTATATCTATATAAAGTTGCGTCATATCAGAACAAGATATGGCAAAAATTAACATTTTAAAACTCTTATATTTACATTTAGATAATGGTGCCAATGTAACATTCTAGATATAGATAAACCAGGGAACTGGTTATTTCATTGAAGTTTTAACTTAGAGTTGGGAAATAACTTATGCTAGTTTAATTTATTGCAGCTTGATTTGGCACGTGCACACACAAGTTTATTTGTGTGTAAGTTATAGTCTCTTTTCCTTGTACATGATAGAGATGAAATTTTAAAAATAACTTATACCTTTTTGAGCTTATAAATGGTAAATCACAAATAATCTATCTATTTTTATCCCGTTTAATGTTTCGATATATAGTTTTAGTAATATTCCCACTAGGTATTTCCCTCTTTATCTTGGCAATTTGCAATATTGTGTCCTCTTTATTTGGAGTAAAATTGTTAAATTAAAAGAGTGAAAAACGGTTTACAGGCGGATTCTCAGAGGAAGATGTACTGATGATGAAGGCAAAAATCAACTTCCTCGGAAAACAGGTGGGAGAACATCAAAACATCCTGTTGTTCGTAGGCGCTGTTGTGGACAATGGCACTCGTAAGTTTATATTGTTTTGAATGTACATGTGTCACGAAAGAGAAAAACAAAAACTTGGCTGCTCAAAATATTACGATAAATTGTCATTTCAATGCTATTTATAATAGTCGGACCATACATGATCCTGGAGTTATGTGAAAAAGGACAGTTACGAGACTGGTTACTGCAGCAACAGAATGGAACGACTGACGACACGATAGAACAGCTTTGTCGCATTATTTACGGCATTTCCAGGGGAATGTGTCATTTGGAAACAAAACAGGTAATCTGGCAGCCCACTGATATTTTCGTGAAGTCAAATTTTTTTAACTTAAGAAATTACATGTTCTCGTGCTCTTTATTAAGGACCTTGTTCTTTACAGCACAATAAGTTATTTTCAATAAAAAAAAATTGATTTGGCAATAGTATCCATGAAGACGAATACAAAATCAACAGAAATTATACCCAAACATCATTAGTAATTTTGGTATATAGCTGACAAGGAAAATTCTTCGAATTTCTGTTTAGATTGTACATCGAAAACTTGCTGCAAGAAACGTATTACTGACTGATGATCTAGAGCCGAAGATTTATGGATTTGGACCAGAACCTCCTCAAAAGGGTGATCGTGATGGTGACGGGAACGTAAAATCTGAAGACAAGGTATGTATGCCTTGGTGTGCATTTGAATGAAGATAAAACTATAACCTGTATAAATAAGATGTAGTCCGTAGTTGGTTAGTTGTATATTGTTTAACGTCCTGCTCGAGAATTTTTTTTTCGTAGTAAATGTAAATACAAAGTACATGTATATGTCATATTAGTATCATGTAGGATTACACACAGTTACTATAGTGTAAGAGGCGACTAAATGGGGCGGTCCTTCGGATGAAACCGCAAACACCGATGCCCCGTGTGATAGCAGGTGTGGCACGATAAAAATCCATCCTTCTTCAAAGGCCCAAGCGCCAGCATAGGCCTACACCGGCAATGATGACGTCACCATATGAGTGAAAAATTCTCGAGTGGGACGTTAAACAATATACAACCAACCAACCAGTTACTGTAGTTTGATACTATCACAGTTACTGTAGTTTGATGCTATCACAGTTACTGTAGTTTGATGCTATCACAGTTACTGTAGTTTGATGCTATCACAGTTACTGTAGTTTGATGCTATCACAGTTACTGTAGTTTGATGCTATCACAGTTACTGTAGTTTGATGCTATCACAGTTACTGTAGTCTGATGCTATCACAGTTACTGTAGTTTGATGCTATCACAGTTATTGTAGTTTGATGCTATCACAGTTACTGTAGTCTGATACTATCACAGTTACTGTAGTTTGATGCTATCACAGTTATTGTAGTTTGATGCTATCACAGTTACTGTAGTTTGATGCTATCACAGTTACTGTAGTCTGATACTATCACAGTTACTGTAGTTTGATGCTATCACAGTTATTGTAGTTTGATGCTATCACAGTTATTGTAGTTTGATGCTATCACAGTTACTGTAGTCTGATACTATCACAGTTACTGTAGTTTGATACTATCACAGTTACTGTAGTTTGATGATATCACAGTTACTGTAGTTTGATGCTATCACAGTTACTGTAGTAGTTACTGTAGTTTGATACTATCACAGTTGCTGTAGTTTGATGCTATCACAGTTACTGTAGTTTGATTCTATCACAGTTACTGTAGTTTGATACTATCACATTTACTGTAGTTTGATACTATCACAGTTACTGTAGTTTGATGCTATCACAGTTACTGTAGTTTGATACTATCACAGTTACTGTAGTTTGATGCTATCACAGTTACTGTAGTTTGATACTATCACAGTTACTGTAGTTTGATGCTATCACAGTTATTGTAGTTTGATGCTATCACAGTTACTGTAGTTTGATGCTATCACAGTTACTGTAGTTTGATACTATCACAGTTACTGTAGTTTGATGCTATCACAGTTACTGTAGTTTGATACTATCACAGTTACTGTAGTTTGATGCTATCACAGTTACTGTAGTTTGATGCTATCACAGTTACTGTAGTTTGATTCTATCACAGTTATTGTAGTTTGATGCTATCACAGTTACTGTAGTTTGATGCTATCACAGTTACTGTAGTTTGATTCTATCACAGTTATTGTAGTTTGATGCTATCACAGTTACTGTAGTTTGATGCTATCACAGTTACTGTAGTTTGATACTATCACAGTTACTGTAGTCTGATGCTATCACAGTTACTGTAGTGTGATGCTATCACAGTTACTGTAGTTTGATGCTATCACAGTTACTGTAGTTTGATGCTATCACAGTTACTGTAGTTTGATGCTATCACAGTTACTGTAGTGTGATGCTATCACAGTTACTGTAGTTTGATATTATCACAGTTACTGTAGTTTGATGCTATCACAGTTACTGTAGTTTGATACTATCACAGTTACTGTAGTCTGATGCTATCACAGTTACTGTAGTTTGATACTATCACAGTTACTGTAGTTTGATACTATCACAGTTACTGTAGTTTGATGATATCACAGTTACTGTAGTTTGATGCTATCACAGTTACTGTAGTAGTTACTGTAGTTTGATACTATCACAGTTATTGTAGTTTGATGCTATCACAGTTACTGTAGTTTGATACTATCACAGTTACTGTAGTCTGATGCTATCACAGTTACTGTAGTTTGATACTATCACAGTTACTGTAGTTTGATGCTATCACAGTTACTGTAGTTTGATACTATCACAGTTACTGTAGTCTGATGCTATCACAGTTACTGTAGTTTGATACTATCACAGTTACTGTAGTTTGATGCTATCACAGTTACTGTAGTTTGATGCTATCACAGTTACTGTAGTTTGATATGATCACAGTTACTGTAGTTTGATACTATCACAGTTACTGTAGTTTGATACTATCACAGTTACTGTAGTTTGATGCTATCACAGTTACTGTAGTTTGATGCTATCACAGTTACTGTAGTTTGATATGATCACAGTTACTGTAGTTTGATACTATCACAGTTACTGTAGTTTGATACTATCACAGTTACTGTAGTCTGATGCTATCACAGTTACTGTAGTTTGATGCTATCACAGTTACTGTAGTTTGATACTATCACAGTTACTGTAGTTTGATGATATCACAGTTACTGTAGTTTGATGCTATCACAGTTACTGTAGTAGTTACTGTAGTTTGATACTATCACAGTTACTGTAGTTTGATGCTATCACAGTTACTGTAGTTTGATACTATCACAGTTACTGTAGTTTGATGCTATCACAGTTACTGTAGTTTGATACTATCACAGTTACTGTAGTCTGATGCTATCACAGTTACTGTAGTTTGATATGATCACAGTTACTGTAGTTTGATACTATCACAGTTACTGTAGTTTGATGCTATCACAGTTACTGTAGTTTGATGCTATCACAGTTACTGTAGTTTGATGCTATCACAGTTACTGTAGTTTGATACTATCACAGTTACTGTAGTCTGATGCTATCACAGTTACTGTAGTTTGATACTATCACAGTTACTGTAGTTTGATGCTATCACAGTTACTGTAGTTTGATGCTATCACAGTTACTGTAGTTTGATTCTATCACAGTTACTGTAGTTTGATGATATCACAGTTACTGTAGTTTGATGCTATCACAGTTACTGTAGTTTGATATGATCACAGTTACTGTAGTTTGATACTATCACAGTTACTGTAGTTTGATACTATCACAGTTACTGTAGTTTGATGCTATCACAGTTATTGTAGTTTGATACTATCACAGTTACTGTAGTTTGATGCTATCACAGTTACTGTAGTTTGATACTATCACAGTTACTGTAGTTTGAAGCTATCACAGTTACTGTAGTTTGATGCTATCACAGTTACTGTAGTTTGATACTATCACAGTTACTGTAGTTTGATGCTATCACAGTTACTGTAGTTTGATACTATCACAGTTACTGTAGTTTGATGCTATCACAGTTACTGTAGTTTGATGCTATCACAGTTACTGTAGTTTGATGCTATCACAGTTACTGTAGTCTGATGCTATCACAGTTACTGTAGTTTGATGCTATCACAGTTACTGTAGTTTGATACTATCACAGTTACTGTAGTTTGATGCTATCACAGTTACTGTAGTTTGATGATATCACAGTTACTGTAGTTTGATACTATCACAGTTACTGTAGTTTGATGCTATCACAGTTACTGTAGTTTGATGATATCACAGTTACTGTAGTTTGATGCTATCACAGTTACTGTAGTTTGATATGATCACAGTTACATTTGTCGATATCAATGAAAGCTAGTTTGCTAACAATCCAACAACTAAATGATTATTCAAGGGACAATTTATTATCGTCAATTCCATGATAATGATATGTGAAAACAATATTCTTCCAAGGAACGTATTCCCATTAAATGGACAGCACCGGAATGCCTTACTTCAATGAAAGAAACAACTACTAAAAGCGATGTATGGTCATTTGGTGTTCTTGTCTGGGAGGTCTTCAGCTTTGGTATGGAATCCAGTTGTAAATAAAATGAAATCATAAAGCGTGGAAGTGTATCTATTGTATTCATATACACATTTGCGTCAATTTTTCTTTACATGTTAGGAGAGAGTCCTTATCCAGGAATGAGAAGCAGGGAAATTAAAGAGCAAGTAAACAACGGACACAGAATGAAAAGACCCGAGTTTGCCGACGATTTGTAAGCGTTCTTTATACAAATGACACCTCTCTATTTGCGGTAGATAGGATCTTTGATTGAATAATACCTTATACAAGAAACGTTAGGCGCTGGATATATGATACGGTAAATACATCAATGTTTTCTATCTATTCCTTTCAGCTACTACAAACTAATGATGCAATGCTGGCAGGCAAAGCCGAAGCAGAGACCAACTTTCAAGGAAGTCATGAAGGACATTGGTGAGACCTTCAACTCTACACCATCCGATGAATGCTATTACTATTCCGAGAAATAGGGAAACGGCACCAAAGACACTTGTAACAACACATTATTATATGTAACCGGAAAATGATTTTGAATTTCCTATATCAAATTGTAAAATAGTTGATTTACTGTATCCACATATATCCGAGACATTATTTGAGAGATTCTGGCGTTTTATATATCATATGTGGTGATGGTTATTAGTAATTCAAATGTTAACAATTAATAAACACTGTGATTAGTTTTTTTACGGTATGCACATGCAGTAGTGCCTAACCTTAAATACGATAATCATAAACTTGCTTATAGCGCTTGTTCACTAATTTTAAAAATGTGTTTGATTTTGACATTTGAAATTTATCTTACTTTGTGTGATTAACAAAATTAACAAGCAACGCATCACACGTATATGCATGCAGTTTCTGTTCACATCCATACAACTGAGAGTTTAACATAACATTATTTAATGAATAGTTTAGTGTAATTTCTGTACAATTGCACAGTATTAAAATAGTTATGTAATGAATGCTGTAATTTCTGGACAATTGGTCGTACATGTACATGCAATACTGTAATCAGATGTGATATAACACGCTACAAATGTTCTTGTTGAATTAATCAATTTCCCCTTTATATTTGAATTTGATCATTTTCGACAGTCTCTTATTATACTTATTATACTTAATAAAACAGTCATACGTTTCTACACTTTTTGTTAATGTACACTCGTTTGTGATGAAACCTAAACATCTTGATTATAAACTGGTATAACCTTGGTTATTATGGAACTGATACACCCATGTGAAACACGAATATATTATGTCTTTCTATCTTTAATGCAAACAATTACTTTGTTAAACTCCACTCTGATTCTTACTTACTTACTTAGGCCTGTTTTTTCGTGAGGAACATAGGCCACCCACGAAAGTCTGATTCTACTCCAACATATTCAGAAGTTGAGATTAACAAGTTTGTAAAAGATATATACCCCCCCCCCCCGTGCAAAATTGAAAAGGGTTATACACATACATCATTTAATTGATAGTACATGTAGTATCACCAATTCAAAATATTGAGCAGATAATGTCTTCCTTTGTCAGGTGTGGATTGACCTTGTGACCTAAAAATCAATAGGGGTCAATCAAACAAATAATTCTTAAAATATAGGAGACTATATATTCCTATGTTCAGTTTAACTCTTGACATTTGACCGTGTGACCTCAAATCAATAGATTAGATCGTGATTCGTCATGTTCCTGCATCCATCGCATCACAAATTCAAAAAGATGGAAAGCTTTGCGACAGCACGTAAGTTTACCTGGTCTCTAGTGAATCAGTACCCCATTGTGGACATGGATAAATACAAATGGATGTTAGAATAGCGTATATCCTTTAGACGTCCGGGGACTTCAACCTGCTTCGTCGATAGGAAAATCCGGGTTTATATAGCCGAGGGTAATTTCATGACGGATATCCGTAGTGCAATAAATCGGATATTAAAAACCTCATTTTTACTGCTATATCATGAATATTAGCTGCAAGAACGTAGCCCTCTCCGATTGGGGGGGGGGGGGGGTACAACTCCTTAGGAACTCTGTAATGGTGCAAATGCGGGAGTGATTCACTCCCGCAATTTTAGATCATTCTAAACACTTGCTGACTTTCTTCATTTATGTAAATATAATCATTGATTATTGTAGATAATAACTTTTATGTGACGTACGGGGTATTTGTTATTCACTTTACCCTGACCTGTTGTTTATGTCTGTGCAATCGGAACTCCTCGAATGTCTCGCTCACCCTCTATGTCGAGTGCGCAATACATTCGAGGAGTTCCGATTGTTGTCTGTGTGATGTAATGTCCGGTTTTTTTAAATTTATTTTTTTAAATCTAATTTTACCTTTCTCCTTAATTGCTGTCTTTCATCCAACCAAATGTAACAGATTCGTCACGTGGTCATTTTCTGTTTGTTTACCAACAGCCACGCTAGTTTTGTACCCACCGTCCAACCCTTCTACCCCCATGTACTGTATACACTTTTTGCCATTTACTAAATAACTGACATTGCTTTTTCGTCATTTACTAAATAAATCACATTTTCTATTCTCAAACTTGTTTTGATTTGCCTGCTTTGAGCAAAAAACGAGTGCAGTCCACTTCGCTAGTGCTTTTGAGCTAAGGATCTAATATGATATTTTATGTTTCTTAGTCAATATATACAACCTGCAACTTACGATTTGTGAGGCTCTATTCTACCGTTTTCAACAATTTCGATATATTCCAATTTCACGATTCATATTTGTGCGCCATTTTTATGTTCTGAAGTTTCAACTTCTGATTTGTCAAGTTATTTGCATATGCCATATAAAGTAGTACAATAATGGACAGGTACGGAGGAGAAAGCTATTTCGTCGGTATTAAAAAGGTTTAGATTTAATATCAAGTTAAAAACTGCACAGTAGAGTAAATTCTTTCTGCAACCATATGATTTTCCTTTCTTTGTCGGAGTGGCTCGAGTAACTACATTTTCGCGCAGATTGTCAATCTTTCGGGTTTTCAGTAGATCCACCTACGACATCTCGTGATAACAAGCATGGCAATCCAGACGAAGAATTTTGCATGCTGCACATGATGTTTAATGAAAAATATCTTTACTAGACATGCCCAAGCATAAAGTTGATACTCCTTTTGGTGTAAACAACATTTGGGACTAATACACGGAGCTTATTATCGGTTATTCATAAAATTAGTTTGCACCATTACGGAGATCCTATGAAATTGTAGCCCTATCCTGAAAAACATCAGAATAAAAAAAAACCCAGATAGGGCCATTATTGCAGCTACGTGAATATGTGTAAAAAAAAAAAATAAAAATGGATTTTTCATCATAACCTACATGTATACAAATATTTCGCATTCGTTTCTATTTTTATGGATCATTAGAACACGGCCCTTTCTTTGCATTAAACTAAGAATACGCAATGTAAGCGTAACATACGCAAATTGATTCTATATGCTACCGCATATGTTACGGAATTAGGAAGTTCAGATATACCTTAACGTTTTGAAACGCATAGTTATAAAGTTGCGTAGTTATCTTAAACATTTTCCATGTACGTTAATGATTGTGGAGGATAACAGTGCTATTCATTGATTTTGTAGGTATTCATATGTTTTTATATATTTAAATCGTTATGTAATGGTAAGTTTTTCAAGTTTTTACACAATGTGAATATACAAATGTGAAGCCTATTACGTAATGAATTTAAATTGTTAAATGTGATTATATTTTTACTTCAAGAATACTAAGTAAGTTTTTATATTTTTATCTAATATGAAATTTCAAGATAAATCAGTTTATATCTGTTTTTTATGCTCCGGCCGTGGAAAGGATATGTCATGATTTTACGCACAAACACTGAAAAATCGCGTGACATAATATATTCAGGTAACATTGTCGCATATGCATGTATCGATTTTGTCGAACATATCATCAGCGTGATATTTGATATTCTATAACTGTCTGACGTGAAGAACAGCAGGACAGGAATTGATACTATGCGCATTGTGGTCACGAAATTCTATTTTGAGTTTACAATATTGAAGTGAAGACGGCAATTGCTGATGATGAGACTTCAACGGAAATTTATCCTTCTCAGTCTTATGATTCTGCTAATTCCAAGAAATGAGGGGTGAGTTCCTCATCTTTTTAAATGGGTATTGCGTTGATTGGCTGTTTTGGTTAGGGTTAGCCGTAGCGGCGAGTGTTCTGCCGCGACACGGGACCTCCGTTTTTAATGTAACCGAGCAGGAAGGCAAATGCTGGTTTCATAAATATAAATGTATTCAGTAGAAAATGAAGGCATTGTCGTACAATAACAGACAAATGATATTACAAATCAAATATGAAGAAAGAAAAAACATAATCGAATTATGGCAATTGTAAATTGTACCCACACTAAATGTTTAAGCAGAATATTCTATTTTATGAACAAATGTACACGTGTTCTGTAAATGATTTAAATTAAAATCTTACAGACTCATATAATCATTACAACTTTGACTGCCACATTACAATAAAGTAGAGAACTTTCAATCAAGATAATTACGTATATCAACTGTTTGTATGGTAATGAAACATAATCAAATATAGAAATAACATTCCATACAAGGTGGATGATGTTAGATGGTTGGAACTATTCAAAACACATTACTGCTCTGACTACACAGGTAGATGCGGTAGATTTATACTTATATGCAGACTGAAAGACTATTATTGATAAAGAAATATGAAATGGCCAATAAATTCAAAGACCCAATGAAATAACAGAATAAAACTTTACCCAACCAACTCAATCCGTATGCGCAATAGAACTTTCGGTCAATCAAAATTTAAGATTATATTTAAAGAAACTATAAATGAAAATTGATAAAAGGAATAAATACATATATAAATTGATATTCATACGATCACATGAAGGTCATATCCAAAATACCCGCGATTCTTACTTCTAAATGCCGAGCGTTTGGTGACTTCGGTTTGACACGGCCATGGCACGAGCGGGGCTTGAACTCACAACCTCTTGATTTTCGAATCAGAACCTCTATCATGACCGGTATTACATGTGTAGGTGTCAATTAGGACGTACAAACGTTTTAAAATTCTAAACCATGACCGGTATTACATGTGTAGGTGTCAATTAGGACGTACAAACGTTTTAAAATTCTAAACCATGATTTGATATATTGAATGTGTTAAAATGAAGAAAAGTAAATCTGAAAGTGAAAAAAATGTGTGAAAAGTATGTAAAAGTTGTCTGGACTGAATCAAATACTTCCACATAGTACTTGGTGCTTCTGCTATTGTTTATATATAGCAAAAGAAACTTTAATGTCAAAATTAAAACTGAAGATTGCAAAATATAAGAATATCGGTGGTGATTTGTGTGTACTGTTAAGCAGTTGAATCATGCCTTTGACAGCTAATGTAATGTCCCTTTAAGACCATTCCTTGATGTATTCAACTGGAAATATCTGAAACCATTTCATCGGTTAAGGTGACTCATTACACCACAATTATTTAATAGCTCTTTAGAACATTTCATATGACGTATGGTTTTCCGATCGAAAGAATGATACAAGCTCTCCATTAATTCATATGAAGTTTTGTGCTCTTTTTTTCCGGAACATAGATATTTTATTTGCAAAGAAGAAATTTAAAGTCCAAATTCTGCTGTTATTGATACGTAATTTAAATATCAAACAAAACATGCTTAAACTACTCAGAAATACTTTCTAATTTTTTAGATAAAAATATTTATGAAAATTCAAAACGTTATTTGTTAATATTCTTTAAATCTATGGCTAAACCTTTAAAAACATGTCATTAAGATATTTTAAAAAGGAATTGAAATGAAATGGCCAAACCTCAGAATTATTGCGAATTTTCAGAACCAAGCCCGATCGGATTTTTAAAAAAAGGCCATAGAGAACATTGTAACCAAACAAACCTCACCCCTTCAATGTAAAATGGTTTGAAAATTAAATGAATTTATATAAAAAAGACTTAGTAATGTTTTGATAAAATGTGCATAACACCAGGAACAATATGATTTTCTTAGTGATTTCTATCAATTTTGATCGGGAAGGGTACTTTTTTCTATGGTGTGATACAAATCTAAAAATTGCTATATATTTCCTAAATTTGGTCATTTCAATTCAATTTCTTTTAAAATGCATTTATCTAATATATCTTTTTTCCAAATGACATGTTTCTTGAATATTTTAGACGTTAATTTATAAAATATTAACAAACACCCGTTGCAATTTTCATAGATAAAGTTTTATTTATAAGCTTAGAGCATTTACACGAGTTTTCTATTAGACATTTATACATATATCATGCATCAAATCAAAGCGAACTTTGGATTTTAAAATATCTTCTTTGAGAATGAAAAACCTTTATATCATTC
Source organism: Ostrea edulis (assembly GCF_947568905.1). NCBI lineage: Eukaryota > Metazoa > Mollusca > Bivalvia > Ostreida > Ostreidae > Ostrea > Ostrea edulis. The sequence goes on from NC_079168.1 coordinate 38,371,627, forward strand.
CGAAAAAAATCATTAAAAAATCATACACTTTATATGTTGAAATCATACTTCATGCGGGTGCTTAAAATAGCATGCAATATGTGAAATGAATTGATATATGAATTAATAAAAAGATAAATAAAGCTTGACGTCATTTGTACTCATATTTTGAATATAGTGACGGAGATTTGGCAGGTGGTAGATTTCTGTCGTGAATGGAAGAATTATTAATATCTAAGCAGTAAGCACCATCGAAGTAGGTAAAATCTCTGGAATTAAATATATATATACGTCCATTGTCAATCGTCAGAGATCAATTAGCACTTTCAAATGTTAGACATACTTATCCAAATTTCTTTAACGTTTAAAACAGGGCAACCGTTTGCTACAAAACAATACCTAAACTGACCTACAGCAGAGTCGAGAGGTGTGTGTATCGTATCTGGGGCACCTGGTAAGTTTATCGTAACAGTATGCGAATTCATGAATAACAGTACAATTGAAAATGACTATATTAATTTTAGAAGACTGATGTTATTTTCCAGCGCCCATAGACACACTGTACTGCAGGCATCATACCAAATGTTGAAAGGATGTTGTGCGGGATACACTGGATCAAAGTGTGATAAAAGTATCATATTTTTTGGCAAAATTTCTATTCTACTCTCGGAAAGAAAATAATATACATTTTGTACGTCAAACTAACAATTCTATGACAAACGGAAGGACTTCAGTTTCTTCCACTTCCAATTTTTATGTAGCAATATCCCATTTTCACCTGCATATGGTGTTTATATCAATATTTTCGTATTAGGTTTGATACGACAGAGCATTTTCGGTGTATAGGTAGGATCAAAGTCAACATTTCGCAAATTCTATGGTCTTTATAATGATCGACATGTAGTTTGCCAATATTCCATGGCCGTAGTAATGACTTAATTTGCAAATACAAGCTATTTATTAGGTCGAATGTTACCTGACGAGTTTCTTAAAAATATACAAGCTATTTATTAGGTCGAATGTTACCTGACGAGTTTCTTAAAAATGCTTGGACTGTTCATTACATGTTGATTTTAAATACGTATTACTCAAGATATACTATAGTATGTGACCGATCAACAGGGAATGCTTATTCCTCCTAGGAACCTAATCCCACTATTGATGTCTTCAGCGGTCCGTGTTTCCCCTACTCTTGATTTTGTATTTTTCATGACCGCCGCGGTGGCCTAGAAGTTAGAGCGTTAGCCCCGCATGCGGAAGGCCGGTCGTTCGAATCCCGGCCGCGACAGACGTAAGTCGTTAATACAGGTAGTGACAGTTCCATCGCAAAACGCTCAGCATCAGGTGTGAATGCCACGGGTCCTCGGAAATGATCTTAAAACCAAATGTCCCGTGTCGCAGTAGGTGTGGCACGCTAAAGAACCCTTACGCGCCGAGCAAAGGCCTAAATTTGACGCCCTTCACTGGTCTTGGTGACGTCTCCATATGAGTGAAAAATTCTCGAGAGACGTTAAGCAAGATACAATCAATCAATCAATCATGCATTCTTTTTGGGATTAATGAGATTGATCAGTGTTCATTATTTTAACTTTTTTACTGTCCAAGATTTTCAGATTTCTTTAATATCATTTTCACAACTAGTTCAACATATAAATGAAAATTTCAAACAAAACAGTCATGTCTATTACATCCAACTGACTAAGGAAAGGTACAAAAATGTCTTCATATCAATCATTGCAAGCCTATGAACATTACTTGCATTCTTGGGAGACTGATTTAGACTACAGATAACTCTGTTTACCTGATCAAGGGTGTGACCGGTCGGCAGGGGATGCTTACTCCTCCTAAGTACCAAATCCCACCTCTGGAATGTGTAGAGGTCCGTGTTTTCCCAACTATCTATTTCGCATTGTTTATAGGAGTTATGAGATTGATCACTGTTCGTTATGTTCATTTTGCAAACCAAATGTAAATATAAGAGCGGAATGATTGGGTTTTAGTTTAAAACCATATGTAATAAATGAGCCACGAAGAGGAAACAAACGAAAAGTCTGTTCATATCAATGTGAATTTTAGTTTGATTGTATATTGGTTAACGTCCCGCTTGAGAATCTTCATTCATATGGACACGGGATTTAAAATGATCATCACTTATCACACACAATTTATTATATATTTACAATAAGCAAATTGTAATTCAAAATCATATTGTAATCTTCACTTCTAGGCACCCTATGTAGACTTTTCAAATTCAGGCCATGTCTTCTCCCGTCACACTATTGTATCCAGTAGTATAATGTACATGTACTTTATAGTCTCTGAAACTTGGGTGCATCATCCTTATATCTGGATATAGTAAAACTATGTGTATCAGTATCAACGTATTTCATTACAATGAATATTGGTTCACACTACAGTACTTTACGGATCATGAGTTGATGCAAACTAGCAGTTTATGAACATACTAATAACTAGAGCAAAGCTCGTTGCAAAGCAACGAGAGGTCTTCCGTCGGAGCTGTGTGACATAAAAACCTTTAACTTGACCATATGTCCTTGGGTCAGGTCCTAATGCAGCCTCAATTAACATGAAAATCTGTTGTAAGTATGAAATCTAAATGTTTCTTCATTACAGCATATGGTCAGGACAGGGTTTGTATTTTCAAAAAAGTGAACTTGACAATATGAGCATGGGTCAAGGCCAGGACACTTTCTTTGATCATATGGAAACTTTTCTTTCAGTATTAATTAAAATTTGCCATTAGTTAGATCTATTAAGACTCTAATCAATATTTTACTGTTAGACCTTTAGAAATGGTGCAAATGACCTTACATCAAGATTATTTATGTTATTGTCATTAATAATCTTTATGTGAAGATTGAGCTTACGGTGTATTTTTAAAAGTTGCGGTCTGGGCACATTTGCACGGATAGGCGGACTTGGTGATATCTTAAACTTTGTTTGCTGGAACTATAATTAGTGTTCGGTAATATTGCTATCTGTTCTTCCGGCTCGAAGAGACAGTCTCTTTTGTTAGATTGTCAGATATTAATGGGAAGGTTTTATGAAAAGTGCAAAAATATTGGAGGGTGGGAACTGGAACTTCCTGTCCTTTCACCAATCATTTGAAAAATCCGATTTTATTAAAAACATAATTTTCTGTAAATCGTTGTGTTTGCAAATTACATTAAAACGGTAATGTTTTTTTGTGTACATGTATTGCCGCTGATCGCTGGTACACATGCGATGGCTCCGAACTCGGGCAATCGAGCCATGGGTTACGTAATTGTAAACAAGAACAAACCCCGGTGTGTATGTAAAATGCTTGCAGTTAATGACTGAATGAAATGAGACTGATTCGATGTGGATTTCTGATGATTTTCTATACATGTTTAGAGTTGGTATAATCATGATAAGAACCCGTGATTTAAAAAATAAAGTTTATAAATTATTTGTTATGCTTACAAAAAGGATCCATTTTTTTTTCACTTTTTAGAGAATGCAGAAAGCTTGTGTATCAACTGGCTAAAGTAGAGTTAAATCACAGATTGCTTGTCCACATGTGATGAATCTCCAAAATTAAACACAATAAGACGCTTGAGATGTATATATATATATATTTGGGGCGCTCTTGCCTTTTTCATTTCACTTATAAAAACCGCATATACTTGCACGCATGATTGTATTTAGATGAAATGAAATGAACCGACAAATAAATCCTTCTGTATGCAGACAATTATAAGTTAATAAAACTTAAAACTACTTCATTTTATTTAGTACGATTTTTTCTGACAATTAGAAACGTCACATACCCTTACCGTAAACTTATTGTGAGGAAAATGACAACCCGATAAATAATCAGGAAAATTGTGTAGGTTTTTTTTAAATGTATGTATAACTTGACACAAATATCATGAGGTCCATTGATCACTAACTCGAAATGTTTGCGGTAGCATCTTTACAATTACTTTATAATTGAAATAAAACATAATATAAGATTTTTAGAATTAACTATAAATCCATTTATTTTAGCCAGACTTAAATATATTTTATTTCTGAGGATTTTTTCGGAAACACTATTCCGGAATCCTACCGGAAATAAGTTGGCAAATAGAATAGCATTTCCTTTTATGACGAGGCAATTTCGGGAGAACGGTGAGATAACAGTCGAGACAACATTTTAATTTTTTATAAGATTCAGAAGCTACGGAAAATAAGTTAAATTGTAGAAAAAACATGCCAAAAGAAAAATCAACGAGGGCGAAAAAGAAGAAGGGAGGTGAAGTTATGAGAAAGGGGCGAACAAATAAAAATGTGGAAGGACCAGTTGAATTTCAAGAGCAGACGACAATGGAGACATCAACAAATAATGGATTTGAGGGAGAAATGGATGTATCACCCAGAGATGAACCATCGGGATTCCGCATGGAGAATTCCAGGGAAACCATTCGAGGTACACAGGGCATAGATATACCAAATATGGTCAACAGTTACAACAATGTCATTGGACTTAATGTTTCACAAGAAATTAAAAACAAAATAGTCAGTGGTCAGTATGTAGAATTGGCAAAACTGTTGATTAATTCTAATGAGCCACAAAAACAAACAATTGTAATGGTGAATGGGGAATTACAAACATCCGAGAAAAATTCTAAAAAAATCAACAACATTGAACAATGGACGGATGCATTTATAATTTTTTGCAGTATTTATTTAGAAGCACATCCGGCAAAAACATTAGAAATTTTGAAATACATGAATGATGTTAGGTTAGCAGCATCTAGGTCAGGAAATCTTGGATTTAAAGAGTATGACCAACAATTCAGATTAAAAATGGCAAAGAACCCTACAAAACCATGGGGTGAGGTTGATTCAGAATTATGGTTGATGTTTGTTTTACCTGCTGTTAAAACTCTGTCTGCTGCTCCAACTTACCAGAGTCAGAGTAAAAAATGCTACAATTACAACTACCAAGGTTCATGCTTCAGATCACCCTGTGCATATTTGCATGTATGTATCAAGTGTGGGGGTCAACATCCTATCAACAATTGTCAATCAAAAAACATCAGCACACAAGGGGAAGGTTTTAGTAATTTTCGTGGACAGGGAAATTACAGATTTTCAAGGGGTCAGTACCAAAACACAAGAGGAAGAGGGGGGTCTCAATTCAGAGGTCAAAGGGGAACTTTCTAATGTATGGAAGCTTGGGACCACCCCTATAGATATAAACAATTTAGAATCATTGTTACACAGTTATCCTCAAAAAAATATAGCTTTAGAGCTTTTGCAAGGATTTAGATTTGGATTCAGATTAGGGTACAAAGGGCCAAGAATAGGGAGTGAATCAGATAATCTTACATCAGTCAAAAAACACCCTGAGAGAGCAAAAGAAAAAATAGATAATGAAGTAGAAAAAGGAAGGATAGGGGGATCATATTCAAATAAACCAATATCAAATTTAAAAATATCGCCAATAGGCATTGTACCAAAAAAAGAGGGAATGTGGCGATTAATTACACATCTATCTTTTCCAGAAAATAACGGTGTTAATCACTACATAGATCCCCAAGAATGTACAGTAGCTTATACATCTTTAGATCAGGTTTTAGAAACAGTAGCTAGGTTGGAAACAGGAACATTGCTGGCTAAGATGGATATAAAATCTGCATTTAGACTAATGATAATCCATCCTGGTGATTTTGATTTGCTAGGTTTCAAATTTCAAGGTAAATATTACATTGACAAATGTTTACCAATGGGTTGTGCAATGTCATGTAATCTGTTTGAAAAGTTTTCAACATTTTTACACTGGCAACTTCAGAAACAGACAGGTATTGACACGATTTATCATTATCTGGATGATTTCTTATTTATTGGAAGAGTAGGTACTCAAGAATGTTCACATTTAATGGAAGAGTTTCAGAATTTGTGCAGTTTGGTGGGTGTACCGTTAGCAAATGAAAAAACAGTAGGGCCATCTACAAGCATTATATTTTTAGGTTTAGAAATAAATACGGTTGATATGGTTGTAAAAATTCCTCTAGAAAAGGTAAAACAGTTGAAATCTATGCTAAATATGGCCCTTATTAAAAAGTCATTACAGTTACAAGAAGTACAAAGCATAGTTGGAAGCTTAAATTTTTTCAGCAAAGGTGTGCCAAATGCAAGAGCATTCAACAGAAGGTTTTATGATGCTACTTGTGGGGTGACAAAAGCTCATCATCATATCAAAATCACAAATGAGTTTAGGGAAGATGTTAAAACTTGGTTACTTTTTTTAGAACAGTTCAATGGTGTTAGACTCTTGCATGAGAGTGATTGGCTGAGTAAAGAAAATATGAAATTGTTTACAGATAGTACAGGCAATCCAGATTTGGGATGTGGGGCATACGGGGAAGGTAGATGGGTTTTCTGGCCTTGGCCAACAAAATGGGATTTAGGTATTTTTAAAGAAATGTCATTTTTGGAGCTGGTGCCCATTGTATTAGCTATTTACATATGGGGCGAAATGCTCTTTAAGAACAAGAGGATCATAATGTACATTGACAACAATGCACTGGTGTCAATTATTAACAAACAAACATCAAAATCAAAAAGAATCATGTTTTTGATAAGAAAGTTGGTCCTTATACTGTTAAAAAACAACATAGTATTCAAGGCAAAACATATAGCAGGTACACAAAATAGTATCGCAGATCTATGCACTGTCACGTAAACAGTTTAAAACATTTCAGGAATTGGCTCCACAAGCAAACAAGATACCAGAAAAAATACCAGTAGAATTTCAGCAGTTGATGTTAGAAATGAAGTAAACAACTTGTTACATCTAGCAACAGCCCCAAATACTCAGGAAACATACAACCAGGGACTAAGATGCTTTGAGGAATTCCAGGATTCCCTAAACCTTAGCAAAATATGGCCCCCTACGTTAGAGCAAATAGTTCTATTTATAGGTTATATGTCAGCAAAACATCTCTCAGTGGCAACAGCTAGAACTTACATTTCAGCTATTTCTTACAAACTAAAAATTCAAAACAATAGGGATGAAACTCAAAGCTTTCTGGTTAAGAAACTCTTAGAAGGATTCAGAAGAAAGGTCAAGAAAAATGATGCCAGACTGCCAATTACATCAAATATATTAAATCAAATACTACAAAGTTTGCACTTGGTTTGTACAAACTACTATGAATGCAAACTGTTTCAAGCCGCCTACACTTTAGCATTTTTTGGTTTCTTTAGAGTTGGAGAAATGACAGTAAAAAACCAAAAAGATCTGGGACATGCAATTGAATATGAAGACATAACAATGTTTACAGAAGAAAATAAAATCCAAATAAAATTAAAGCATTCCAAAGTGGATCAAATAGGGAATGGAGAAACAATTACTATTCAGAATAGCCAATTTGGGTCTCAAATACAACCAATTAAGATTATTCAAGAATATCTAGCAATACGACCTTCAGTGCAGGGGAAGTTGTTCTGTCATTTTAGTGGACAACCACTAACTAGATACCAATTTACGGCAGTTTTAAATAAAGTTTTGTCGATAATAGGGTTAGAAGGTAAAAAATACAAGTCTCATTCATTTAGAATTGGGGCAGCAACCAGTGCAGCAATGTTTGGTATGTCAGAGGAAGAAATCTGTAAAGCAGGAAGATGGAAATCTAAAGCATACAAAATTTATGTTAGGATGTAATCATAATATAAATGTAGGTGTAACCCTTAGGACTGTCATATGTTTAAGTATATATGAAAATGGTTTCAAGTCATATAATTATATAATCTTGTCATGTCTCTATATATACACTTTCAGAACAGGTATGGGTAGTGGGCTCATCAATAGTCAAAAGAGCATTTTTAGCAGCTAGAATCAGACCAGATGGAGTTAACTTGGGACTAATGGATAGATTAAATGTGTCTATTTGGTGGCAAGGAAAAGGGGGTATGGGCTGGTATGAAATGTACAACAAGATCAAAACATTGCTGAAAGTTGCTGACCCTCCTGATTACATTATTCTACATTGTGGTGGTAATAATATTGGGTACACACCAATCAAACAGCTTATACAAGATATGAAAGGTACAATTGACAAAATTTGGAAACTTTTACCCAATACAAAGCTTGTATGGTCACAAATATTGCCTAGAAAGAACTGGTACTCATCAGATAGCATAGAAAAAATGAATAATTCTGCAAAAAGAATCAACAGTTCAGTGGCGGCTTATATAGTAAGGAATGGGGGATGTTATATCAAGTATTTGGATATCAAACTTGTAAACACATCTTTTTGAGGCAGATGGGGTCCATATATCAAATATAGGCAATGAAATTTTTCTCAACAACATTAGTGCAGGGTTAGAACAATTTATAACGAATGGATGGCAAGTGTATCCAAAGTTATACTAGAATTTGGACGGGGTATTTTGTGGCAAGGTCTTGGCTCCAGGAACTAGCCGCTCCCCCCCCCCCCCCTTGGTGGCGGTGGCTTCAATGGTTAATATTGTAACCATTTCCGCCATGTGGAAGAATGCGCGTCTGGTTCCTGTGATTGGACATTGAATGATTTGATTGGACAATATTGTATGTATTGAATTATTTGGTGACAATTTGGTCACATATATATATGATACACTTTGATTGCCGCTCACCGGAATCATAGTCATATGGTTTTTTGTTTAATTGAAAATTGACATTTTAATGATGGATGTTTGGGGGTGATTGCAAATCGTCTCATTGCCGTCAACCGGAATGAGAAGATCTGCTAAATTTGTTGCTTGATTTTATGATATAACATTAGGCAATGATGTGTTTTTGGCCTGTACCATTTGGGTGTCAATACACAGGTGTAATTTACATGGTAAAATTTTAATGTAAAACTTTAAAATTTTACTCATTGCCTAGTTGCCAAGACCAACAACAGCCACAATGGGGAGGGGGGTGTTGTTATAAAATACAATAAGTGCAAAAAATAAACTTGTATATAGGTAAACATAATGTTATGTCTTTATTTCCATCCCAGGACAAGGTCAGCTTACAAGTACAATGTACACTACAAACTGCTATCATTTTGAAGTTTTGCAAGGCTGGTCTATAATAATTGTTAATTAAGTATGATATAATGTAAAAGGATTTAAAATGATTTCAAACATAATTTTCCAGTAATTGATGTGTTTATTTATGCGATGGACGAAAGCCGAGTTAGCTTCGATGTTTTTGTTTTGATTATGCAAGCTTGTCACTCTGGCCACCTGCGAGCGAGGCGAGAGTTGGGTTACATAACTGTATAAACAACGCTGACCGTGAAGAATGTAAACAGCTTGCAGTTATTGACCATGATTTATTCTACGTTTGAACGTTTTATTTTTATGTATATTACTTATTTTAATTCTAATATGAAACAAAAGATAATTTATCTCTCTCCTTTTGTTGTTGTTGAAGGTTTGTTTATGTTAAAACGAAAGAAAAAGAGAAATGTATCACTAAATAATTTGTATTTGAACCACAGAGCATGTTAAAAACCTTATTTAAAATGAATATTAGTATTTATTGTAGTCAGGTATGTTATTTTTAGCAAGTTTATTTCAGTTATACGCATGAAGAGTTCTCGCTCACTTGCCAAATGAAAATGGCTACTTGTTTACGGGTATAGCTTTTTACTCTAATATAACACAAGATTCGAACAAAATAACAATTTCATGAGATAAATAAGATGTTAAAGAACAACTTTTCCATCGGAAGCCATATCGAATTCTTTGCCGTTTTTGAGCTATAAAGCGAAAACTTTTAGGGGCCGTAGATCCCTAATTTAAGGGGCCAGCCCCTTTTTACTGGTGTCAAATAAAAGCTCTTGAAATTCTACACAACTTTTATTCTACATGTCTTAAAAAAATATTTTTAGTTTAAAAGATACAAAGGAAATTATGTGCAAATTTTCGCTCTTTCAGGCGTCCTGATTTTTGACCCCTCTCTATCGCCATTTTAAATGGCGAAATCAAAAAACAAAATATGATGTGCACAACTACAATGCTTCTACTTTACCAATTCAGTGTTTTCTCTGCTCCAATTATTATAGTCTCGGAGCCTTTATCTGGAAACCAAAGCCCCTAAAATTTCACTAAAAGGGAAATAACTCGCAAGCGGAAGAGAATATCCAAAATGTTTAAAAGTATTTTGAAAGTCTTAAGTAAAATGTATTAAAACTGAAAATTTGAGCAAAATCTGTTGAGGAATGAGCGAGATATGAAGCTTTAAAGTTAGCGTCTAGGAAGAAAAAAAAAAGAATAATAATAAGAATAATCTTAACCAGCACAATAAGTAGAAGGTCTTCCGTTGCTACGGAAGACCTTAATTATATTCCCAATTTTGGTGTGTTGTTTTTGCATTTTTACAAATTTTAATTATTGTCATTTCCTCATTAATATTTTGCAGTTGTAAATAGTGTGATTTGGAATATAAAAAGTATGGCAAATGTATTTTCAAAGCTGGGAATTCCGACAGAAATGAAAGTAAAAAGTACATCTAAGAAAAGTGAAGATAGCGAACAGTGATCAATCTCATAACTCCTATAAGTAATACAAAATAGAGAGTTGGGCAAACACGGACCCCTGGATATACCAGATGTGTGATCAGGTGCTTAGGAGGAGTAAGCATCCCCCGTCGGCGGGACACACCCACCGTGAGCCCTACATGTATATCTTGATCAGGTAAACGGAGTTATCCGTAGTCAAAATCAGTGTGCCAAGAACGGCCTAACAATCGGTGTAAAACATGTCAGACAGCAATTGACCTAATGGTAGGTTGTTTTGGCAAAATATATCGTTATAACGACCACAGAATATGTGAAATTCTTACTTTAAACGAGACTGTTGGAACCCCAGCACCATCAATTTGCTTGTAAGTAGCCTGCTTCGATTAAAAAAACTGACCATAAACAGAACAAGCTCTTGCGTATCGAATCAGTTGAGGGAGATAAAAACCATATGCAAGTGATAATGCAATATTTCTACATAAATATGGGAAGTTGACATAAACTTCACTTTAGAAAATACACGAGGGTAATTGCTTTGCTTCACATCAAAGCTTTATGACGTATACCGGCGTCAAGCTTGTAGTTCACACTCTCCTCAAAGTTATTTCTTAAGTATTTGTTGTGAATTAACCTTGTTTTCTATTTTGCAGATATTTTGGGATGAAGAATAAAGCAAAAGCAATGGAACTAGTGTCGTGTAATTTCCAATTCAAAGTAATTCCAACCTCCTGTGATGTCATCAGATTTTGCAAAATCAATAATTTATTTAGATTTATGCATGATAGGAACATGAATTTTGTTGGAGTCTTTTCCGATAGGTATTGTAGAAAATCTTGTTAAAAATAAACTATTTCAAAAGTCTAAGTTATAGATGAATAATCAATGATACGTTTTAAAATATTAAATCCAAGGGCAATAACCCAGTTTTTATTGATTTCTCTATCAAATCTATTATGTGATAGATTTCCTTTATTTTTTACAGACATTTTGTATATTTTTGTGAAGATACAGTTTCATGAAATTGTTATGAATGCTATTAAATCGTCATGACCAGTTTGTATGAAATTTTGATAACGCTGTTAAGGAAAATTGCAATTTTCTGACGGTGATATATGATTCTGTTTATGTACGTCTCTCATCTTAAAAAGTGTGATGACCGATGTATTTTATTTGATAATTTGTTAGGTTTAATTCTAATGAATTGAAATAAACACACTTTTAAAACTAAACACACTTTTAAAACTTGTATCAGATAAAACTGCGAGTATGGAATTACCTTAAATAAAAAAAAAATTGAAAGCTTCAATGACTTTATCAAGATTGCAAACTCTTTTCAATATTCCATTTTCCATCTCCAAGAATACTCTCTTGAATACCATAGCCACATTTAGAAACGGGAAAATTACGTGGACCCATTACTAATAAAAATACCAGTCACACCAATTATTCGTCATCGGAGAATAAACAAGATGATCATTATCCTGTTCAATTCAAACAGGTTAAAAACAAATGACTGTGGAATGGTAGACATGAAAGTTAAAGATAACGAACAATGATCTCATAACTCCTATAAGGAATACAAAACAGAGTCACCTTTTAGTTACCATTCAATCATATTCTATTGACCATTCAATCACCTTTAGTTATCATTCAGTTACATTCTATTGACCATTCAGTCACCTTTAGTTATCGTTCAAAGACCTTTCGGTGACCATTCAGTTACCATTCTTGAAATAACACTATTGACCATTTAGTCACCTTTCTGTTACCATTCTTGAAATCACATTCTATTGACCATTTAGTCACATTCTATTGACCATTCAGTCACCTTTAATTATCATTCGAGGACCATTCGGTGACCAATCAGTCACCTTTCAGTTACCATTCAATCACATTCTATTGACCATTTAGTCACATTCTATTGACCATTTAGTCACATTCTATTGACCATTCATTCACCTTTAGTTATCATTCAGTTACATTTTATTGACCATTCAGTCACCTTTAGTTATCGTTCAATCACATTCTATTGACCATTTAGTCACATTCTATTGACCATTCAGTCACCTTTAGTTATCATTCAAGGACCTTTCGGTGACCATTCAGTTACCATTCTTGAAATCACATTCTATTGACCATTCAGTCACATTATATTGACCATTCAGTCACCTTTAGTTATCATTCAATCACATTCTATTGACCATTCAGTCACATTCTATTGACCATTCAGTCACATTATATTGACCATTCAGTCACCTTTAGTTATCGTTCAGTAACATTCTATTGACCATTCAGTCACATTCTATTGACCATTCAGTCACTTTTAGTTATCATTCAGTTACATTCTATTGACCATTCAGTCACCTTTAGTTATCATTCAATCACATTCTATTGACCATTTAGTCACATTCTATTGACCATTCAGTCACCTTTAGTTATCATTCAAGGACCTTTCGGTGACCATTCAATGACCTCTTATCGACTATTAAAGTACCATTAGTTGACTTTTCTGTCACATTCTAGTGGTCTTTCAGTCGCTCAGTCACCTTTAAATTATCATTCATTGACCTTCCAGAGACTACTCAGACATATATTTAGTGACGAGTCAGTCATTTTAATTATTATTCACTTACATTTAGTGACCATTTTGTTACGGTTTAATGATCATTCAGTAATATTTTGATGATCATTTAGTCACCACAGCAAAATATTTTCTCTTCTAGTGCAAAAGCTTTTGAATAAAGTTTGTTTAATAGGAACTAAATTCAGCTGCAAAAGGAGCACACTTCGTACTTATGGGAATTCCAACAAACTATTGGAAATCTTGACCACCAAGTACATGTACCACGATATAAATTGTCAATTCAAAGAACTCTAGCATCCTTTTAATCTCAATTTGTGAGTACTTGTGTGTAGAATCAGAGTTACGTTTAACAAAATAATATTTTGCACGACTGATCAAACGATGAGTATTTCCGTGTTCCATATGGGTATATCAGTTCCATAATAACCAGGTTCAAGATTAACCATATGGTTATATCAGTTCATAAGAAAATTGTTCAGGTTTCATCACATACCAGTGTAGATTGACCAAAAAGTGTAGAAACGTATTGCTTTTTTTATTAAGTATAGTGGAATGTTGAAAATGATCAAATTCAAATTTAAAGAAATTCAAGACTACCGCAAACGGTTCATCACACGCCCGTCGTACAGTGATGACAAAATTTTAGTGTATAATCTGTATCCATCACATGATGAAAAATGCAGTTTCCACAAGGCTGAAACACTGCGGAAACTTAGGTATACATAAGGTTTCTGCCAAGTTTCCGCTTGGAAACTTCAAGTTTCAGCAAGATTCCGCACTCCGGAAACTTAGGGTGTCCACGAATCCATATGGTTTCTGCAACGGAAACTTGCTGAAACCTCAAGTTTCCACGAGTTTACGCAGCCATAAACCATTGACATACATATGGTTTATCATAAGTTTCCGCAGGCGTAAACCATCAACATGCATATATGGTTTATCATAAGTTTACGCATACATAAACTATATTGGTTTATATATGGTTTATGTCAAGTTTCCGCATGCATAAGCTACTGATATGCAAATGGTTTCTGCATACATGCATTTGATATCAAGTTTCCAACTTGATGCTCAAAGACCTTCTACTGTACAGAAAATACAAGCCACAATTTGACAGTTTTATTCATTCTTAAATATTATAATATTCACACAAATGAACTTGATGTAATAATACTGATACACTAGTACTAAAGCAGAACAAATCTGTATAAATATATCAAGGTAACTCCATACTTGCAATATTCCCTGATAAAAGTATCAAAAATGCATTTATTTCAATTTATTAAAGTTAAAATTAATAAATTATCAAATGAAATATATAGGTCATCACACTTTTTAAGATGCTAGACATACTTAAACAGTATAAATTATAAACATCCGAAAAATTGCAATTCTCCTTCAACAGCATTATTAAAATTTCATAAAAACTGGTTATAACGGTATAATATTATTAATTGTGACCTTGAGCCTTTGGCTCAGGTGAGCTAGAAATGAGGAAATTAAATATAACTATTAACAGTAATAGCATCATTTATAAGTAGAGGAAACGGCCCACTCTTGAATGCTCCTAGGTGGTGGGGTCATAGTAATTTCCGTTCTACTTCTACTTGGCCTTGGCTTTTTGTCTCTTTGATTGAAGTTGCAAAGATTCAGCATACTCTCTGTCCAGGTCGCACTTAACATTACGCAGCAGGGATGACTCCCATATAAATGGTAAGACCTTCCTCTGGGTGGCTTCCTCATCATCCGTTACTTCTGGAGACGTTGCCTCCTTAGTCAGCACCTTTTTAATCTCTTTTTTTGGTCCTTGGTCGAGAAATGGGAATCTCTCTCCAGCTGGGCCTTTTGACTCTTTAGTTTCTGTAAAAAGATGTGCAATGAATTATAACGATACTGATGGTGAACTTATACTAGCAATATTCGTATATAGGATACTTCTGCATAGAATCCAAAGAAATGTCATTCTAGCACTCAGTATCTTGTTTAACACATCATGTGTACTAACACTTCTTATTATACAGTAAATTTCATATTATATCTGACTGTCCTTCACACAAACCTAATTTCTATGAAAATAAATTGTTATATAATTCTCAATTGGGATCTTTACAGATGTTCCCCAAACATCAATGAGTACAGAATCCAAAAATGTATCTGCAACATAAATTTCAAAACTATTAATTCAAATCCAAACAAGAGATGTTTGTAAAACATATATGCCCCCATGGTGCAAAATTGAAAAGGGTTATACACATGCATCATCTAATTTTATAGTAGTATCACCAATTCAAAATATTGAGAAGACAATATCTTCCTATGTCAGGAGTGGATTGACCATGTGACCTAAAAATCAAGATGGGTCATCTACTCCTTATGCTTTGCCAGTGTACCAAGTTTAGTGTCAATCAATCAAATAATTCTTAAAGTATAGGAGACAATATATTACTATGTCCAGTTTAACCCCTGACCTTTGACCTTGTGACCTCAAAATCATTAGGGGTCATCTTCTCCTTATGCTGTACCAGTGTGCCAAGTTTGATGTCTGTCAAGCAAAGGGTTCTCAAGATATTGAGTGGTCAGTATTTTCTATGTCCAGTTTGACCTTTGACCATGTGACCTCAAAATCACTAAAGGTCATTTACCTCTTAAGATGTACCAGTGTACCAAGTTTGATGTCTGTCAAGCAAAGAGTTTTTAAGATATTGAGTGGTCAGTATCTTCCTATGTCCAGTTTGACCTTTGACCATGTGACCTCAAAATCCCTTGGAGTCATATACTTCTTAAGATGTACCGTGTATCAAGTTTGATGTCTGTCAAGCAAAGGGTTCTCGAGATATTGAGTGGACAGTACCTCCCTATGTCCAGTTTGACCTTTGACCATGTGACCTCAAAATCACTTAAGGTCATTTATCTTAAGATGTACCAGTGTAGCAAGTTTGATGTCTGTCAAGCAAAGGGTTCTCAAGATATTGAGTGGTCAGTATCTTCCTATTTTCAGTTTGACCTTTGACCATGTGATTTCGAAATCACTACAGGTCATCTACTTCTTAAGATGTACCAGTGTACCAAGTTTGATGTCTGTCAAGCAAAAAGTTCTCAAGATATTGAGTGGTCAGTATCTTCCTATGTCCAGTTTGACCTTTGATCATGTGACCTCAAGATCACTAAGGGTCATCTACTTCTTAAGATGTACCAATGTACCAAGTTTGATGTCTATCAAGCAAAGAGTTCTCAAGATATTGAGTGGTCAGTATCTTCCTATGTCCAGTTTGACCTTTGACCATGTGACCTCAAAATCACTAAGGGTCATCTACATTTTAGGATGTACCGGTGTACTAAGTTTGATGTCTGTCAAACAAAGGATTCTCAAGATATTGAGCAGACAGTATATTCCTGTGTCCAGTTTGACACTTGATCTTTGACCATGCTACATCAAAATCAATGGAGGTCACCTACTCCTTACAATGTACTTGAGCACCAAGTTTGATGTACAACGGACTGAGATAAAATTCAAACTAGATTTGTAACTTGTTATGGCAAAGCAATGTACTAAATATCAAATGTATATCTGTAAGAACAGAGAAAAAAGTGCTTAAAACTGATCTGACAGACAGACGGACGGAGTGCAAACCTAAAGTCCTCTTCCATTTTGTCGGTAGGGGACTAAACACAACCTCTAAGAGATTGTAAAAGAGAGGTTACTTTGACTTAAAAATGCTCAATTTGTTTGAAAAATGCAAACATTAGAAACTCTATGTATGGCCTTGACCTTTGACCCTAAATTCAAGGTCGAAAGAGTAAGAACCAGAATTAAGAAAACCTAAACTGTCATAGTATCAAAGATATTCAAGTCAAAACATAAAATTAAAGGGATGGTAACTGGAGTTGACAAGAATTCAAGGTCACAAAACATCTACTGTATTTGAGAAGAGCTAGCGCTCAAACAAAAAAACTGCAGACATTCAAGGGCAATAACCAGGTTTAAGGGTCTTCAGATCCCTTCGATTGATCTCTCACTGGGTTTTTTTTTAAGTGAATTCATGAGTAAATGTTTTGTGTCTCTGTATCTTTCGATTTAGTAACTAAGAATAGCAATAACAATTTTTTTTAAAGCAAGTCAGTGTTTAGCAAATGTTTGATGTTCCTAAAATTTAAAGTGAGAGAAAAGTAATAAAAACAAGGATCAGAGTCAAAATTCAAGTATGTAGGTTGATATCTGATTATTTCTCAAAAAGCATTGTATTATGAACTAACAAGAGGCCCATGGGCCACATCTCTCACCTGAGTCACCTTGGCCCATATTCGAAGACTTTCCATATATATTTGCATGTAAAACCTTAGTCCCTATTATGGCCCCAACTACCCCTGGAGGCCACGATTTTTGCAAACTTGAATCTACACTACGTCAGAAAGCCTTCATGTAAATGTCAACTTCTTTGGCCCAATGGTTCTTGAGAAGAAGATTTTTAAAGATTTTTCCTATATTTGTATGTAAAACTTTGACCCTCCCCCACTTGTGGCCCCATCTTACCCCCGGGGGCCATGATTTGAACAAACTTGAATCTGCACTATGTCAGAAAGTTTTCTTGTAAACATCAGCTTTTCTGACTCAGTGGTTATTGAGAAGAAGATTTTAACTATATATTTGTATGTAAAACTTTGATCCCCCCTTGTGGCCCCATCTTATCCCCGGGGGCCATGATTTGAACAAACGTGAATCTGCAATATGTCAGGAAGCTTTCAGGTAAATTTCAGCTCTTCTGGCCCAGTGGTTCTTGAGAAGAAGATTTTTAAATGACCCCACCCTATTTTTGCATTTTTTTTATTATCTCCCCTTTGAAAGGAACATGGCCCTTCATTTGAACAAACTTGAAAGCCCTTCACCCAAGGATGCTTTTGGCCATGTTTGGTTGAAATTGGCCCAGTGGTTCTGGAGAAAAAGTCGAAAATGTGAAAAGTTTACAGACGGACGACGGACAAAATGTGATCAGAAAAGCCCACTTGAATCTTCGGTTCAGGTGAGCTAAAGTGTTTCAATATGTCTTAAAGAGTGATAGCATTTTGATGGTAAGAAAAAATAATAAACAGAACAATATCAATATGACTTTCAACAGAAAAGTGGAAAGCTCTAAATACATGGACCCCAATGCTCATTACAATTGTTCCATTTTCTTGTCATAGTGACTATCCTTCAACTGTTCAGTAATGAATCCTTAAATGGTATGCTCACATAAAACTGGTATCCTAGCTTCTTACTTCTGTGGTGCTTTTAACATGTTTAATCAAAATGGTCTTCTGACACCAAAACTTGAGTCACTATGGTCCTTGTCCAAATCCGTCTTGTTGCTTCCTAGATGAATAGACTACCACTTTACTGA
Source organism: Ostrea edulis (assembly GCF_947568905.1). Taxonomy (NCBI): domain Eukaryota; kingdom Metazoa; phylum Mollusca; class Bivalvia; order Ostreida; family Ostreidae; genus Ostrea; species Ostrea edulis. Next base: position 38,390,097 of record NC_079168.1, read on the forward strand.
ATCAAGATGGACTTGTGACAGGAGGAGTGTTCATCCATTGTAACACTGAAAGTTGGTTCCATTCTCATGGGCTGTCTTTCATATCATATGGGGAGTTAGTCATGGAATGCATCTTCTGCTCATCTAGTTCTAAAAAAAACAGTAAACAAAAATTAATCCTATGTAAGATATGGTATATCAAGACTGAGTAGACACACCGTTACTTTGCTCAATTCTGTCTTCACTTTGCCAGTGGCTGATTTAAAAACACACACACATTGAGACCAAAAATAAATAAGAGACCCATGGGCCACATCGCTCACCTGAGTCACCTTGGCTCATATTTTAAGATTTTTCCTATTTGCATGTAAAACTTTGATCCCTATTGTGGCCCCAACCTACTCCCAGGGGCCCTGATTTTTACAAAATTGAATCTGCACTATGTCATGAAGCTTTCATGTAAATGTAAACTTCCCTTGCAAGTGATTTTTAATGATTTTCCCTATATATTTGTATGCAAGATTTTGATCCCCTACTGTGGCTCCATCTTACCCCCGTGGACAATGATTTTTACAAACTTGAATCTGCACTATGCCAGACAGCTTTCATGTAAATTCCCATTTTCCTGGACCAGTAATTATTAAGAAGATTTTCCCTATTTATTTGTATGTAAAATTTCAATCCCCTAATGTCGCCTCATCTTAACCCCCCCCCCCCCATACACACACACACACGGGGCCATGATTTTAACAAATTTAAATCTGCACTAAGTCAGGAAGCTTTCATGTAAATTTCAGCTCTTCTGGCCCAGTGGTTCTTGAGAAAAAGATTTTTAAATGACCCCACCCTAGTTTTTGCATTTTTGTGATTATTTCCCCTTCGAAGGGGACATGACCCTTCATTTGAACAAACTTGAAAGCCCTTCACCCAAGGATGTAAAAATGTAAAGAGTTTACAGATGGACAGATGAAGGACAACAGTCAATCAGAAAAGCTCACTTGAGCTTTCAGTTCAGGTGAGCTAATAAAAGAAATAGTGGTATAGGATTTGACATAATATATATATATATATATATATAGTAATACACACAAGCACATGAAGATAAGCAAATCCATTACTTATTATCATATAATAATTCTATTATGTTGTACATGTATTTATATTAAACTAGAATAAACCTTACAAGTTACCTAAAAAGCCTCAAAACCCTGGAGCCCTATCCCTCCTTTAACAAATCCTGGATCCACCACTGCATGCATTTACATGTACAAGATCATTTCAGGATTCTAAATTAGCAAATTTTATTGATGGTAGTGTTTTTGGTACAGTAATTTTAATTAGATTTATTTTGTGTACATGTGACATTGTTTATAAATGCATATGTGTTTATCTATATGCACATGATTACATAAAAAACTAGCAGACATCTGACAATTTCAAAGAAAATTATATAATACAGGACACATTATTTGACTAGAGGCCACCAAGATCATTATGACTATACACCAGTTTATGTGTTAGATTTCAGAACTACTACCTTTCTAGTGGTCTAACTCAATGCATTCGAGTACCTAAATTCATCAGTTAGTTAGACATTAGCAAGTGAGTAGATTAATTAATATCCAGGGTCACCAAAAAAATGTAGGTTGGGTGGTGGATTTTATTTTTATGAGAAAAGACATTGATGACAAAAGTTATTTTTGTCAACAGATGGGTGTCAATTAAGAAGGAATGCTACACCAGAGAAATTTGATGAGGATGAAAATGGAGGATATGTACATTTTGAAATTGAAAACTTTTAAATTTACTTTCTTTAGTCAAAAAATGCAGTTTTAGTAAAAAGTAATCGAGGAAAAAAAAAATTAAAACCCCTGCCAAATTCCTACCCGTGATGTACAGCACAGCAGTCGACGTGCTAACCCACTAAGTTACTCAGCTAGGCAATGAAAACCAAAAGGAGAAGACATATATTGCTATTAATATTTATATTTTCATACATGGTTTAAAAGGACAGCCATTATCATGCTGTAGAGTACCCCCTTAAAGCCTTTATTTTAAAAAGATGAAAAATGTCTAATTTTATAGACCTGACTGAAACAACAGAGTAATTTTATTGTATTGTGGGGCAAATAAAAATTGAACTACAGTATGTCAAAAAATGTGGAACTGTATTGAAGACTGCACTGAAGTGAATGACACTTGCTACAAACAAAACTTTTTTCCCCCTGAAATGATGAAAATGGACACTTATGTTAATATTATAAGTAAAATTAATACAGTTTATAAAATCTGAATTTTGCTCTTTTCTCTATTGTATCTAATAAAGTGGGTCTCTATTATGTAGAGGGAGGGGTGAAATACTTTTTAATATTATAGTAATTTAGCAGATGTCCTTGAACCTTTGCATTATTTACATACAATGAGCATATACACACTTAGTCCAAAGTATCTGATGTTTTTCTGGCTTTTTTATGATTTTGATATTTACCGTGCCAGGAAAACGTCAGAACCGGCTCCATTACGTAAACTGGAAATTCACCGCCTCCTTTTGGAGGCGGCATTCTAAGGCCAATTTTAAATACTTTGGAGTCGAATTCAATGTTAAACTCAAAATTAATCAATAAAACAATTCCAGTTTACGTAATGGTGCCGGTTCTGACATTTTCCTGGCACAGTAAATATCAAAAGCCAGGAAAACGTTAAATATTTCGGATTAATACAAACTATATGTATAGATTACAGGTGATTTCAACGTCATAATATCATATGAATAATAAGGGGCCTCCGTGGCCGAGTGGTTAGAGCATCGAGCTCAAAATCACGTAGCCTCTCACCTCTGTTGGCAAGGGTTCCAATCCCGCTCATGTCGTTAAATGAGAAAGTTTCCCAGTTTACTTTCGGAAGGTCGATGGTCTCTTCCCAGGTACATTGTATCTGGGTTCTCTCTTCCACCAATAAAAACTGGGCGCCACCATATAACTGAAAAATTGTTGAGTGTGGCGGAAAACATCAATCAATCAATCATATGAATAATATCTTTGCACATGTTCTATACTGAAAATTTGAAATTGTTACAATACCAAAGAGAAAAATATATCATATGACAGAAAATTTTAAACAAATTTGTATACAGCTTAGAACTTGATAGTCTTGGTCAATACAGCTAAAATATTGCAACATTTTCCCAATGATATGAATATATAGCCCTGTGCGTTGTGACTTACTTTTTCATTGTGACATTGTATGGTGTGAAGTGCATTGCTCAACTTGAAGGTACATTTATGTACAGTACTGAAACTTTTGGGGGGATTAGCCTTAACTTAGCTGTGTAGCAGTGAGCATACATGCCAACTTTTGAAAATCCCCATGGGGAATTTTGCGCGCGACAACCTTTTTTCAACGCTCAAAATTCACGACATTTTACCATGAAAATAAATATTTGTCTTTTCAAATAAAATATCAATCTAATCATTATATATGTATCATACATCAAGTGTGTTTGACCATTAACTTTAACAAAACTATATAAAAAAAAAAAAAAACTTTGAAAGATATAGATAAGTATTTTATTAAAATCATCTATTCAGCAAAAAATCCTCTCCAACAAGTCACATACATATTATCAAATAATACTTAAAGTTGCATCCTTTTACACCATATACACATTGGCTGTTCTATATATCAAAATTTAAATTAAAGCACATGCATTTAGGTACGTACAAAGGTGATCTTGCTTGTCTGTAAACAATTTCATGGGCTTGCAGAGTCTGGTGGAACAATCTGCATTGCAACCAGAAAAGGAATGATCTGCCCTGCTATGAAGTTTGCGAACAAAACCTTTGCACATGATATCTGAAATAATTACCAGGAAAAAACACATCAAAATATACGTTTTTACTTGTAAAATATTAAAGGCTACTTGCTAATATAAAATTCAGTACAGACTTGTGCAAATTACGCATCACAAAGTCTATTGAATACTACACTATATAGACTATGTAATACATCGCTATAGACAGATAGATTCGGGTAGCCTATATTATCATAGTTGGAAAAACATATATTTTACGTACCTTTAATATTGCATATTTTGGATGCTGTCAGCGAGAGGCAAAAATCGGGAATGTCCAATTGTTTGGTGGTGACACTATTATCAGGGTGCGTCTTTTTACCACAAGGATACCACAAGGAACCACAAGGATACATCATTGACATCCCATTCAATCTTAATGAATCTAAATATGGCTTATATGCATTTTTAGGTCATCTGAGTGACTCAGATGACCTATTTCTATCTGTTTTGTCCAGCGTTGTGTCTTAAGTTTGTGTCATAATTTTTTTTAACTTTCTCAACTTTTTCTCCAGAACTGCTTAATCAGTTTCAAACAATTTTGGTTTTGAATTACCCATATTATCATCTATTGGTGAAGTGACACAAAAATTGTGAATTTCAGGATCTCTGTCTCCTGGGGCCTGAGGGGTGGGACTTCAAAAGAAATTGTAGTAAACTTTGAAAATCTTTTCCCATACTCCTGGAAATCAAACAGTAAAGATGTTGGCTTGATTGTAAAGAGCATAGAGCTTTCCATCGAAGTTATGAAATTTATGGCCTAAGGATCAGGGTTTCTGGAGTTAGGGACTGGGACTCTATTGACCATATAGTGAAAGTGCATAAATTCTTTAAAAACCTGCTCTCCTTCATTAAATTTAGCAGATGAACAAAGTGCATGATTATGATGAGCAAGGGTGCTTCTTCCAAAATTGTGATATTCATGGTCCAAACCCCTTGGGTCAGGGGTTCTGAAGTTAGGATGGGGCTCCATTAATATATTGAAAATGCATTAATTCTTTAAAAGTATTCTCTGCTCCTTGGTATTTAGCCGACAAACTTAGTGTTATATTATGATGAGCAAAGGAGCCTCTTTCTAAATTGTGAAGTTCGTGGCCCCTGGGTCAGGAGTTCCAAAGAAGGGTGGGGCTCTATTAATTCTATATTTAAAATGCATTAATTCAATCTTTTAGAATCTTCTTCTCTCTAGTCGGTTTTTGACAAACGAACTAAATGCACAGTCAAGTATAATAAGCAAAGGTGTTTCATCTTAAAATTAAAAATTCATGGTGCCTGGGTCTGAAATAAGCCAGGGCTTTATTGTTTGTATTTGGTTAAAATGCACCAATTCTTTGAAACCTCCCTACTTCTTGAAATTTAGCAAACAAACTAGGTTCATAGTTGTTGAAATTTTACTCTGCCTTAAGAGTTTTACCTCTTTGTCATTCATTATGATGATCAATCAATGTGATAATGTTAATGATAGATAAATTAGATTAAAGAATTATACTGGGTTGTTGCTGATTATAACTGCATTAAGTACTTTGTTGCTCCCTGATCATCTTCCTCTTTTTTTTTTTTTTAGCAATATATCTTCATCAATCACTTTATTTTGTTTTATTATATAATTATTAGATTGGCCCTTCCGTGGCTTCTTTACAGGATTGATTTATACTTAGGTGACAGTTGGGCCTCTTGTGTTATGTAAGAGTAAATTTACCTGAAATAAAGTAATTCAAATGAGAATATATAAAAGTATCCTAAACTTGTATAAGCTCATACATCTTTGAAAACAGATTAGAACTGTAATAAATATTTTCAACTGTGAAAAAAATTCTAATTCATAAAGAGTAAAATATTGATTCTTGAAAGCATACACAATTGCAGGTACTTACAATTAGAAATCTGATATGTCAACCTTGCAGTTGACTATTGATTTCTTATTCATCAATTGTCAAAAAGCATAGAATGTTGCAAATTTATCAAGTTTATGTATCACTATGGTATACAAATTTACATGTATATGAATGTAAGGATATGCAATGACTATTGCAGAATTCTGATTAGCTAATAATGGTTATTCTAATGGCTGCAACCATTCACTGAAATACTCCGAAATGCAGAGTTATTCATTATACCTCTACTGACTTTTTCCTATGCAAAATTAAATTGTTAGATGTGAATAAATCCCCAGAAATTGCAGTGAATGGACTTATCCTCATTTCGCATGTTCGTCAAGTGAGCTTATATACCTGCTTCTGTCTAATGTCTGTTTATGTATAATCCTCTAGATTTTCAACAGAGTGAATTATCTCTATATTCAGTTATGAATATAAATATATGTTAATGAAATGCAAAAATTTGAATGGGTATAATGAAACAGTTAAAAAGTATATCATTGAGGGAGTTAGAAAATTTCCAGTTCCCCTCAACCAGACTATTTCCCTTACCTCAGGAAGTATTTGAGGTAGCCTTCCTGCTAGTGGGGAGTAGGGGCTATATTAAGCCAGTCCCCCCCCCCAAACAAAAAAACCCAAAAAAACATAGTTGTGCTTCCCTCCTGTGTGTTTGATTTGGATTTAATTGATATCGTAGATACATTACATTTTCATCATTTCCTGAAATTGAAGGTTAAGTTTGTCTAACATAAAAGTATCAAGGAACTCTCAGAAAAACTGTGTTACAAACTGATAGTTTGCATAGAAAGTCACATCTTTGTTAGATAAATATAATCTTAGCCAATTATTTATTACATTAATTCATATCCCAGATGTAAAATATGAAAAAAACTTTATCAATTTAAAAAGCAGTTTCCAGATAAGTGCTATTTAAATAAACTATTGTACCTCTTACTATCCCACTAGTACTGTTACAAAAAGTTCAAATTATTCATGATAGATTTGCTATTAATTGATTTAACATAATGATTTCAGAATGCTGTCATCATTTGTTTTGCAAATTAGGTTACAGTGCTACATTTGCTATATTGTATCCAAATATCGGACCAAATTATTATGTTAGGGATTAAAAATTAATATCTTTCATCAAAAGTTGACAAATAGAAAATATCTCTTTATTATTAGGTATGAAATGACATTTTTAAATGGTCATTGGCACACCTTCACTGAATCTGGGCAATAAGTACCTTTACAATTTAAAAAGGGTATATGGGGGGAGGGGCACTAGCCCTTAAGCAAACAGTTTAATTTAAAGTTTTTTTCTTCGGTTAAAATGTAAGTCTGAATGTAGGAAATAACTCATAATAGTTAATTTTTTATAGTCCATTGAATGATAGAAATAATTCTAATCTAATATGCTATAATTTGGATCTATGTATTGGCTTCTATATGTATTGACAAGATATGGGAAATGGAGGAAATTCGGGTTAAAATTATGATCATAGCAATGTGGTGTTAGGAATGAATTAATCATGCAACACTTCTAAATTGGTTAAATTAAAGGAATCTGTGGATGCTTAGATCATTTGAAACCTCCACTAATCTTTTGAACTTAATTTATAATACATGTGGTCCTGAATCCAGAAGTTTTTCACCTACAGGATCCCCCATTTCACTGTTAAATGAACAATATGGTCCAGTGACTCTCACATACACTGCATGAAGATACTTTACATACACTGCAGTATCAATAGGATACTTTGGTGTGTCATTAGGTCACATTAGGATGTCATTTGGGGTGTTAATAGGGTTCCTTGTGGTACCATGTGGTGTTAATGGAGTTACTTGGGGTGTCAATAAGGTTGTAAGGGATGCCTTGGGTGTCATTAGGGTTCCATGGGGTATCTTAAGGTGACACTGGTGTCCCTTGAGGTACCCTGTGGTTCCTTGTGGTAAAAAGACGTGGGTATCCTTGTGGTTCCTTGTGGTAAAAAGACGTGCCGCTATTATCATTGCCATTCACGTTTGTGTAAAGGATATGTCAATTTGAAATCCGTCTTCCTGATTAATTACTATCAAAACATGCCTCGCACTGTCCAATAAGCACCCCGACACGGGCAGACCAAGTAAATTACATCACCCCGATAGCATGCGACACAGGTAAACAGCAATGGCTGACTATTGTCCCGATTTCTGATTGGCCAGTTCAGAAATGACGTGGGATTTCAAATTCTGGTTGGAAATGGGGGTTTGTTGTCGTAAAATGGGAGATATTTTTTTTTAGAAAATTGGGATTTCGGGGTATTTTTGCAATCCCTATCGGGATATCGGGATTTGCCTTTTCAACTGCTTCAAATCGGGAAAATCCCGCACAAATCGGGAAAGTTGGCATGTATGAGTGAGGGTTCTTTATCGTGCCAATACCTACCGTGATATGGGGCCTTTGGTTTTAATATCATGCCTAAAACACCTGTGCCTTTCACTTCTAATGCTGAGGGATTTAATTTGATGCTGCACCATAATTGAGAATAGAAACTATTTCTAGGACTAAAAAATTTGGATGGTTAACTGGATGGTTAAGTGGAAATAGTTTGTAGATATTTGTATGGCTAATATGCAATAGTCGTAATATCATTTGGTCCCTACATACATTACTGTATACAGTATTATACGTAATAACCCCCCCCCCCCAACCCCCCACTAAATTTCTCAAAGACTACAATGCAAAACCATTTCAAATTTCACATAAACTAGATCTATATAAGGACCTTGTAATCACAACACAAAATCAAACGTTATATGTAAAACCTTTCACCACTTACTGGAACATCCCATCATTGTTTGTATAAGGCATACAGCATGCTTGGAGGTTGTCCTTGCATTTCGTATTTCCTTATCATTAGAATGAATATTCCTGCATCGACCTGTTCATCCTTTAATCCATAGATTTATCATTTAGAAGGTCACACACAACATATGCACTGCCCCATGCAAATGCAATGATGAATCCGCAACATCGTGAATGAAAATGTATCAAGTCAACACCGGAAATACCTACAATGATATATATAGAGAAAGAATAGGTTAGATAACGTTCTGTTTCCGAATCGGGACAGGATTTTTTTTTATTTTTTTTATTTTTGGTATTTAAAATTCTAAAAGGTGAATATCAAGCATGTTTCGATGTGTTCTGTTGTGATTATGAAATGAATATTAAATATCATTGCTCTTTTATGAGAAAAGGAAAATTTGTATAGTCAGAGATAACATGATATCCCGTCAAAAATCGTTTAAATGAGACGGCAATTGCCAGTATTGGCTATGGACAGACTCATACTAAAATATTCAGTGAGGGTGCATAATGGAAGATTGTTTTAAAAAGTTCCAGAAATTTTTACTCAATACCCTCTAAAAGACATACCTAAATGATGCCCAACAACAGTAGACGTCTCCTTAATCCGAGATTCCTCTGACTCTTACCCCCGCTTTTATATTTGACATATGCGGGGGAGAGTCAGAGCGGACTCCATATTGAAAAGTGAGAATTCAGCGACACCAGCTGGTGTCGCTGCTTTACCTACCTCTTACAACTTTATTTCGTGGATCTATCTTCCAAGACGTGAGAATTCAGTTATCGGAAGATAAATCTATAAATAGATCGTGATTAATACGATGCTATCGCCGTTTAAACGGCCCTAACACCGACAAATGGAGCATCACTTGAATTAGGTCGCCGCCTCGCCATTTGATTTCTTTGCGCATGACGTCAGCACATATAAACACAAAATTCCATCGTTTAAACGGCGATAGCATCGTATTAATCATGATGTATTTGTAGGATAATCTTCCGATAACTGAATCTTCGCGTCTTGGAAGATGGGTCCGCGAAATAAAGTTGTAAGAGGTAGGTAAAGCAGCGACACCAGCTAGTGTCGCTGAATTCTCACTTTTCAATATGGAGTCCGCTCTGACTCTCCCCCGCATATGTCAAATATAAAAGCGGGGGTAAGAGTCAGAGGAATCTCGGATTAAGGAGACGTCTACTGTTGTTGGGCATCATTTAGGTATGTCTTTTAGAGGGTATTGAGTAAAAATTTCTGGAACTTTTTAAAACAATCTTCCATTATGCACCCTCACTGAATATTTTAGTATGAGTCTGTCCATAGCCAATACTGGCAATTGCCGTCTCATTTAAACGATTTTTGACGGGATATCATGTTATCGCGCAATGTGTGTCTGTACCTCATCATTCCAGACAAGTAGGGCCATTATTCTTTGAGACACCACGGAAAATTCAGATCTTTGGAATTTGTATGGAGGGAGCAGGATCTCAGCGAAATTATTTGATTGATGAAGACCAGACCATTGGAAGAGATGGAAAGAATGCCCATGGGCCAAATACAGTCATCAGCATGCTTCATCACCATTTTCAAAATTATAGCATGGGAGAGAAATGTGCTGTTTTTCACTGTGATAACTGTCCAGGTATGTATATTTCATCTTCATTTTTTCATATACACCTAGTTCTATTCATTTTGTTCACATGTATATGCTGCTTCTAATATTCTAATGCTCACTTCATCTTTAGGTCAAAACAAAAACCGGTATGTGATTGGATATTTGCTATGGCGGGTCATGATTGGGCTACATCGAGCAATTGAACTTCACATGCAGATACCAGGGCATACAAAATGTCAAGTGGATGCAGGCTTTGCTCAGATCAAAAAGAAGTACAGGAGGTGATATTGTGTTAATATCAATTAATATTCCAAAAATAAAATTGTATCTAGCATAATCGAGAATTTCTATAATAGTCTATATTTGTTCAAAACCTTTACGCGGCGATGCATTTTGTTTTTAGATCAGATTGTGACACTCTACAGCATGTTGCTGACGTAGTCTCCAAGTCCTCCAAAAGTAACGAGGCTGTGATAATAGAGGATGGAAATGTGAAATACTATGAATGGAAAGAGTATATAAAAACAACTTTTCAGCCTTTGAAAGGGATACGCAAGTTTCATCACTTCACTTTTTCAGCACTGCTGCCTGGAGTTGTATTATGCAGCGTTGATGTAGATGGCGACAAGGTCCCAGTAATCCTCAGTAATCACGACCAAATCAGTGTAAATCTACCACCAGAGATAATGCCGGGCGGACTCAGTAGAGAACGACAGGAATATTTATACAAACATATCAGACCTCATGTCCGGGAATGTTTCAGGGACACAACATGTCCAGAATTTCATGAAGAATAAGTGAAAGTTTCAATTGTTTCCGACAATGATTAACGTCATTTCATCGTCATTTTTTGTAACGTCATTGAAATATTATCTTAACCTTTGACAGCCTATATCTCAGTAAATATGCTGAATATTTGACCCAAACTTCACATGTGTCTTTTTAATGTTGTTTTCATCACTAATATTTATCTGTTACAGGTATCTCGTCTATTGGCAATATGTCACAGATCAAGCCAAGATGTGAAATAAAACTACGACCAAGAAGTGTTTCTTCTGCATTTGCATTTACTTTATCATTTTTCTAAAAAAAAAAAAAAAAAAAAAAAAAAGAAGAAAAGAAAAGAAAAAGGATAGAGGGATAAAGAAAAAAAGCCCAGTTAAAATGAGTAATCAATGTACATATTCTTGGAAGTGATAGGACATTTTTATAATTTAATTCCAGTGCTCAACAATATTTATATTCATATACGTATATTTTATATTATTCAAGCATGTCAAATAAAATTTCATAAATTGTTTTCACGTTTCTGTTCTTCATTTCAACAAATAATCAGAGAGTTTGGTTTGAATATATTTTATTGCAATACATATTTATAATGGAATTGAGCACAAGTTCAAGACAGTTAACAATTGAGATAAAATTGCAAATGAATTGATGAAGATACAATATAGACTGATCATTGATTTCTATTTTATTTATTTCAGTTTATTTTCTTTATATATTTTTTTATGTGTCAATCTATTCAATTTTTACATTCCGGTAGTTGTTCGTGGGAATGGGAATTGTCTTTTCAATTCCCTTTCAGTCGCCATTCAGGGGGATGAAGCGTTAGCATCAGAAATTAGGGTCAGAACGTGCATTGAAATGTTTTATAACAAGGACTTCTACATCAATAATCACAAGGGTGATAGGCTATCATGTGTCTGTTCTCCTTATGAGGAAGCTGTTTATGTTCAATTGAAGGTTTATGTTCAATTCAACCCCAACCCCACATATGCACTTATTTTTATTTACAATGACCTTCGATCAATGTTTCTATGCGGTGACAAAGCTGGACATTATTCTTCCAGATTACCTTGTGTATTTATCTCTATTGTTCCCATGACGGAGGAAAATCCTTGCAATTAACATGGAACTAACAAGAAATACACGGAGGGATTAACTGAAGTACACAGGCATGCTAGCTTGTCAAACGTAACAACACACGGAATATACTTTGTTTTCTGTATCTCATTTCATATCTGTTTTGTTTAACTGAAAAAATTCTTATAACAATATGATGTATATAAAGTGCTTACTATTCTTCTCTCACTTACATTTTTAAGTTTTTTGTGTGCTTTTTAAATTCGCATTTGAATTATTTATTGCATATTAAAATTATCACTTTAAAAACCTCCGAATTTTTGTTAAGTTTCAGCATTGCGGAAACCATTAGGAATCAAAGCCTACAGTTTCCGCAGACTGAAACTATATAATCGTTTACGCACGGCGTAAACCATACGGGAAACCTCAACTTCAGGTTTCCGCAGACTGAAACTTGACGGAAACTTGCGGAAACTATATAATCGTTTACGCACTGCGGAAACCATATGGGAAACCTCAACGTCAAGTTTCCGCAAGGTTTCCATATGGTTTCAGTTTTGCGGAAACTAGCGTTTTCATCCAGTGAGCTGCATGATGAGGAAAATTCCAGGCAACTATTTGACCAATTTTAGCCCTAAGATAGGTCACGGTGACCAAATAAGCTGAAATGCAAACTGAATCTATTTCTCTGAGAGGAAAGGTGGGTAAACAAGGACCCTGGACACACCAGAGGTGAGATCAAATGGCTAGGGGGAGTAAGCATTCCCTGTCGATCAGTAACACCCGCCGTGAGCCCTATACCTTGATCAGGTAAACGGAGTTACCCGTAGTCAAAATCAGTGTGCCATGAACGGCCTAACAATCGGTATGAAACACGTCAGACAGCATTTTACCTTGTGAAAGGGTGTATTGGTAAATTAAATCGTTCTACCAACCATAGAATTTGCAAAATGCTGAATTTAAACGAGATTGTTGAAAACCCTGCACTATCAACTTGTTTGTCAGTAGCCTGCCTCGATTTAAAAATTCACCATACGCAGAACAAAGTCTTGCGTGTCGAGTTGAGTTGTTAGTTTGCCGTTAATATCTACTTTCAATCAAATATATAAGTTTGAAGCAGAAGTGGACGACTCTGTGGTGTCTTTTATTTCGAGTTCACAAGGATATATCGAATCGACTTATAGGAGTTATGAGATTGATCACTGTTTGTTATCTTTACCTTTCATGAATGAAAGTTACTATTGTTAATAGATAAAACGTCGTTGATATGTCTAAATATCGAATTGAAGGTCACAGCGAGATATTTTTTCTTCTCACCTATAAGTTTTTGAATAAATTTTTCTTCATAGGAATATAAAAACAGGTCAGCTTACAAAGGAACACAATTCGTGCCCATGGGAATTTCAAAAGACTGTTCGAAGACCTAATCACCAAAGACTACGAAGATATTGTCAATGAGGAACTCTAGCATATTTTTTATTTCAACTTTAGAGTACTTCTGCGTGGAATCAAAGTGGCGTTTAACAAAGTAATTATTTGAAATGGATGACTGATCAATGATGTGAATATTTTCGTTTTCCATTTTTGTTGAAGAAGCAACTGTCTATGATATCAAAAAGTCAAGTCTTTAATTCATCGTGAGGAATGGTTGTGTAAAGTGTTGAAAAGTCATGTGTTGTGATGTTGTTAATTTGAGAAAAGTTTTGCGATTTCAGGTGTACTAAAAGTTCTTTAGAATTTTTTGGAATCCACATTTGATTTATAACACTTCTGGCATATGTAGTCGCACAGTACGTTTGAAGTTTTTCCTTCACAGCTGTTAATATTTTCATGAGGAGGAAAGATATGGGCTTGGTAGAGCACTTACTGGATCCAGTAATGTATCTTTGTTTGTATGGGTTTTTATGAAGTTTAGGAATCCAGTATGGGTATGGTAACTGATATTCATCCGACCCATTGACTGGGATATTAAATGTGTCTTAACCTGAAGCATGGTTATGAAATTATATTTTCTTGCTATTTACTACCGTTATCCAGTATTCGAGCATAATATGTGTAGTTCTGTTTGTCAGATAATCTTTTTAATTCAATTTTCTTTGATAATTTCTTTTCAGTTTTCTTTGTTAATATACAATCTTTTAACTAAACAAGGTAAAATAGTTGAGTTCTGCTGGATCCCAAGTCAACATTGTTATCCATGGCAACACCAAAGCAGACAAAGCGGCACAAAATGCACTTCAAGATGATATTGTACACTTCAACATTCTCCACATTGATTTTAAATATTTCATAAAACTGAATATAAATTTTCTTTGGCAATTCTGTTGGAATGTCTGTGACACATGTAAAAATTAATCTATTCAAAACAAAGTAAACAAAACGTGTAACATCGTAATGAAACGCCAAGACGAAGTAATTATTTCAAAAATACGCACAGGACATTAAATATTGACCCATTCTTACTTACTAAACAGAGAATGTCAGCCTGAATGCATATCTTGTGACTGTCCATTAACTATAAATCAAATTCTTTTAGAATGTAGCTAGCGATTTTAAGCCCCATACGAAATAGATGTTTTAATAATCTGCAATCAATGCAAGAACTTTTTAGAAATATTAACAATCATTACATTTAGCAATATTTACAAGAATGAGAGTTTTACAGAAAACTTTTTAAAACTTTTATAAAACATCTCTATATACACGAAATGATATTTGTTTGCCTGCTTATGTATATTTAACTTTTATGTCCGTCGGATGGGACGTTAAAGGGTGTCCCGCGTCAAGGATCACAACCCCCTTGGCACGCAAAAGATCGTTTCCATGATTTTCAAAAAAAAGAATAGGTTCACAAGGGGAATCAATTACTTGTGATCGTCATTAAAACTGCATGCTATGAGTAAAACTTAGCACAGAATGTCAGAGACAAATAATTATGGGAAGTCTACTATTCATTAAGGAAAAAAATAGGTAGGAAAAACTGGTATTCGAACCACAGATATGCAATCTGGGGCTGTGCAAAAATTCAATGAGACTGTCGCTATACCACCTCGACTATCCATCTCATGAATTATTTCCGAATTTTCAAGCTATTTTTTTTCATAGAGTGGGTCAAATCTCCTTACTTTTATTTACAAAACATTTTACACATGTACGAACATATTTTACTCTGTTCGAGATTGAAACTTGGCCCACTCCATATGAATATCTGCTTGAAAAAGGCGAATTAACTGTTATTTTTTGCGTTTTTCGCGTATACGTGCATGATTTTGAATAGGATTTTTTCAATGTTCCTTTGAAATAGGCACATCGAAAAACCATTTTTGGAAACTATGGATTGATTATTTTTACTAGAATGCATTTTTTCTTTTTCTGGAGAGTTTCAATTTTGACTTTGATATTTGTCCTACTGTGGGTTCTCGGCTCGATAAAGTCACCAGTCTTCTTTGAAACTTAAACAAAAAACCTTGCATATAGAGGGCACATATTGGAGCATTCTAGAAATTTCTAGAATTAATGGTTGAGTAAGTCCAGAGTAAAATAAAATCCCATCTCCCACCCTGACGCATATTTTGTTAAGTTACATAAAAAGGGAAAATAGATATACAAATAGTTTAGTTGGCAATTGATCGATTGTAAACTTGAAGATGATGTTGAAGAAAGTTAATTTTGATATGGGGGTGTTAAGTTCCCCATCTTTGGTGGACCATATACTTGTGGATATTAAATGTATGTTGGTTGTTTCATCATGTATATCTTGTTTATTATTGGTTGTATTTACCATTGCATATTATCTGTCATTTACATTAATGCTGCCTTAAAGGTCCACATACGCCAACTGAGAGTCCATAGATGACCCTTAGGCAGCATAGCTGGGAGACAGGTTACTCCCAGAGGTAGCGTTTTTTTTAAAATAAATTTATAATATTGATTTCAATCTACAAAAAATAAACCTTGTTACTATGAATAATTTCTTATAGTGTGTATTATAAAAATATACAGATTCATGTTTGTCCACACCATGGCCTCGGGGGGAAATATGGGACATAATTAGGGGGTCAAAAAGGGTTATGAGATTGATCACCGTTCGTTATTTTAATATGTTCACGTATCTGTCGCTGTGATTTATTCATGTAAAATAAATTTCAGTATCTGTTGATTTATTTATGTTTGTACTATACGTTATCTTCACTTGTTCACTAAATAAAATTGTTCCAGCAAGTGACCGGCGTAAATCAACCATATGAAGGAGCAATCGCATTGGGTTGATGGTACAGGGATTTCAACAGTCTCGATTGAAGTCAGCATTTCGCAAATTCTATGGTCGTTATAACGATCTAGTTCGTCAATACAACCTCGCATTGGGTGAAATGCTGTCTGACGTGTTTCATACCAATTGTTAAGCCGTTCTTGGCACACTGATTTTGACTGCGGATAACTCCGTTTACCTGATCAGGATATGGGGCTCACGGCGGGTGTGACCGGTCAACAGGGGATGCTTACTCCTCCTAGGCACCTGATCCCACCTCTGGTGTGTCCAAGGGTCCGTGTTTGCCCAACTATCTATTTTGTATTGCTTGTAGGAGTTATGAGATTGATCACTGCTCGTTATCTTCACCTTGCATCTTTAACAAAAGGATGTCGACAGTGATGGTGTGTGGAATGGATTTCCGGCAAAACCTTAATTCTGTTTTCTTTCTTAAATTTCAAGGAGGGTTGAAAGTCAACAGGGGATGTTTGCTCCTCCTGGGCACCTGGCCCCACCTCTGGTATATCCAGGGGTCCGTGTTTGTCCAACTATCTATTTTGTTTAGCTTAAATTGGTTATGAGATTGATCACTGTTCGTTATCGTCACCTTTTATCTAGAACCTTTTGAAAATACGTTATGGTAGATTCAATTCTCACTAATTGCCACACTACGTAAACTAATGAAAGCAAGTATCTTTTGCTTCCCTACTTCCATTCTATGCATCCTTTCTTTTCGTTGAATTTCAAACATTCCCTTCTTCAACTTTAATTCTTCATTTTTTTATTTCCATTTTTGATAGTTTTTATAGATATTTCATTTTCGATTTTTCTTTTTGATAAGGCCACAAGACAAGTCTGCGAATGTTTCTTTTAAGCTTTTGGCAAAATCGCATTTGTCATCCGAAGAAAAATTATGCGCATTTGAAATGAAAGTTTTAGTTATTTTGAAAGAGAAAATTGCAGCAAGGTTGCTTTGCTTTATGTACCGTCGAGATCCTTTCACTCATAATAAGACAAAGGCATACACATTGAATTCTGCTGAATCAATGCACGAATAACAATTGAAAAAATTTGCTCATACGACGAATTAATGATTTTTTTTTTCAAAATATATACAAATCATGTGAGCCTTGTGAAAATGATTATAGTGAAGCAATATTATTTCCATACCTTTCTTTGGTGAAAACCACTTTAGTGTCCTCTTCCTGTATTCTGCCATTTACAGACGTTAACCATGAATATGAACAGCATGTTGCTCCAAAATTGATACTTCTATCTATCCCATATACACTGCTCACTACATACTATGTACTGGTAAATAACCGAAAATGCACAAATAGAAAATGCTTCACGTGGGGATCCGAGTTAGAATACATCCTCTGTACCCCTTGTTTGTCGTAAAAGGCGACTAAATGGGGCGATTCTTCTCATTGTACAGCACATAGAAACTATATGTAATTTTGCGTTTTATAAATGAATAAAATAATAATAATAATGAGACTGCAAAAACTGAGGCCCCGTGTCACAGCAGGTGTGGCACGATAAAGAGGCTTAAATTTTGCAACCCGTCACCAGCAATGGTAACGTCTCCAAATGAGTGAAAACTTCTCGAAGGGGGCGTAAACAATATACAGCCAGCCAACCAACCAACCACTATGTGTTCAAATATTGATACAGTGACACTCTGATTTGGACAATAAAATGACAACATTGCATCCAAACATGATATAATTTACAGCAATCAGATATTTTGATATAATTCCTGTTTTCCTTTATATAAAGCTTCATAATCTTTGGTTACAACCTATTTAACAACATAGGACAGTTACTTTCACCGAAAATTTGGTCACAATATTTCCCTCAAGAATTGTAAGAGTGAGTTTGCATTTCAGCTGGATTTGTCCATCCTTGACGTACTTTAGGGCTATAAGTTGGTCAAACAGTTTTCAGGACTTTTCTTTCGTTACAGATACAGATATTGCTCTGACATTTACACATAAACTTCCTTTCAGAGGAATACAAGTTCCGTTTGCATTTAAGCTGGATGGGTCTATCTGTCCATGGCCTACATTAGGACTAAAAGTAGGTCAAACAGTTTTCCGTGCTTTTTTTCATTATGAATACAGATATTGCCCTGAAATTTAGGTTTCCTCTTGGAGGAGTATAAGTTCAGTTTGCATTTCAGCTGGATTGGTCCACCCATGACCTACTTTTCAGCTAAAAATATGTCAAAAAGTTTTCCAGGCTTTTTACATTACGGATACAGATATTGCCCTGATATTTAGTCAAAAGCTTCCTCTCAGAAGAATACAAGTTCAGTTAACATTTCAGCTGGATTGGTCCATCCTTGACCTACGTTTGGACTAAAAATAGGTCAGACAGTTTTTCGGGCTTTTTTTTTATTATGGATACAGATATTGCTCTGATATTTAGTTAAAGGCTTCCTCTCGGAAGAAGACAAGTGCAGTTACATGTAGCATTTCAGCTGGGTTGGCGTACAATGACCTACAGTACGTTAGGGGTAGAAGTAGGTCAAACAGTTTTCCAGATTTGTTTTGGTATGGTCACAGGTATTGCTCTGAAATTTAGTCACACCCTCCCTTTCAGAGAAATACATAATCAGTTAACATTTCAATTTAATTGATGCACCATGACCTACTTTAGGGCTAAAAGTAGATCACATGGTTTCCTGTACTTTTTACCATCATAGATAGATATTGCACCAACATTTTGTTTGAACCTCACTCTCGGAGACATACATAATCAGTTCACATGTCAGATGAATTGGTGCACCATGACCCACTTTAAGACTTTTCTATGGGAATTTGTGTTGTATCAATTCAGAGTGCACAATATGCATCCAGGTTGAATTTCACTGTCCGACGGGCGTACAGTTGTATATTGTACCGTTTGTGGTAATCTTGTTTTACGTTGCTAAGCTTTTCATACCTTATATTACTGAAGAGTTCCTACATGTACATGTAAGTAAACCAAACCAACATAATTCATCTCAGTACGAGGTGGGTTTTTTTCTCGGACAAGACCCCACCAGGTCTGTCGATGGTCTCGATTTTAGATGAAATTAAATTTTATTCTGAGAACAAACATTGTCTGAGAATGTTATTAGTGTTATTGGTTAAATGACAATATACAATCCCTTTTAATATTAAGTTTACCATTTCAACAACAGGGCTTGTGATATTGTGATTGGGAGTATGGGTCAAGATCTATTTAGTGTAGTTGAATTCATTCTCTATATCTGAAGAAGATGAAATCATTCTGCAGGCTTCAAAAGAATATGCTTTGATTGTATAACTATATTCTAGCCACAAACATACCATACAGCCAAGATGTCTGGAATTGAAATGTCAGAATAAACTATGTGTTGAAATTCACTCCAAAAGCTCCACCCTGACAATCTCTAATGAAAAAAGGCTCCGCCTTCTCTCCATTTTGAAGGTCCAATTTTGGAGTGTCTAGAGTCAGAACTTTACACCAAGCCTACACATCGGCAGAAGTTAGTTATCAGAAGAATGGGGATTTGTTCATCAAAGCTCCAAATCTAAGCACCTTAGCTTACAGAAACACACTTATTGAAAATGTTGGATCACTAGCACAAATACTGATAACAGAGGACTTAGATATACTTTACCAGCCACAAACAAATAACGGAAAACAAAATGCATCAACATCAATACAACAACAAAAATTCCCCCAAAAAACGAAATCCAAACAAAAGCAATTTTATGATCGAAAAGCAAAACCCATGGAGAGACTGAATAATGAAGACACAGTTCGTAGTCAGTTAGAAAAGGGAGGAAAATGAGTATTTTCGTTTATTCAGTGACTCACGAGCTTATCCGTCTTCTGAATGAAAGTTGTAGATCAACGTACTATTTTTTGGTCAGTTACAGTTATAACACCCGCAAACGGGGGTAAAAATCATCTTTGCTAGCCATGGGTTTTGTATCCACTGTGCTCTTAGCGGACCAAATATCCTTGGCTAGCGAAGATGGATTTTTTTTAAAACCCTAGATTGTCCGGCTGCATAAGCATACATTACGCTGGTAAACAGAAATATATATTTAGTAAATCCAGTGAAGTTGTAGCATAGCTTTTGTATTCATTTTTGAGCTAGGCATGTAACATCGTTTTTGAAGGAAACATTCCTAACCCGGACCAGCCGAAAAATATAAAGATTTTTTGTTTTTAAAAAGGAAATAAAAGACTATAAGAATGAAAGGGAGTGGAGAATTACTCAGAAAGAAATTGTACTTTTCAAGATTCGTACAGTGCGTTTTAAACTTTTCGTACCTGTTTACATATATCATAACCAATGCTTACCGGTGTGCTTTCCACTATCTCTCTTTCAATCTCTTTCTCTCTTACGATGTTATAGAGTCGGTACTGCCTTCATTATTTTAATGCATCTAATAAAAGTAAAAATGATTTAATATAGAAATTCAAACTTTTGATAATCGATAGCGTATATGAATAGAAGCAACTAAAATGCAAAGCGTTAAATTATTTTTGTATATTTTTTTCTCAGTTTGCATTTGACCCAGTTTTTACATCCTTGTATATTGTTTGCAGGTACGTAGAATCAGGGGTTTGTCTTCCACTATTTTTGTCGACGATCATTACATGAGGTGCCGCACGTATTTTCATAGTAGCAGTGAATGAGTGCGAGAAGAATGGACATGAAAGGTGAAGATAACGAACAGTGATCGATCTCATAACTCCTATAAGCAACACAAAATAGATAGTTGGGCAAACATGGACCCTGGACACACCAGAGGTGGAATCAGGTGCCTAGGAGGAGTAAGCATCCCCTGTCGACCGCGATCACACGGCCCGCCATGAGCCCTATATCCTGATCAGGTAAACGGTACATGCAATGTGTTTGCAAGCTTGAAAGTTAAGATTCAATCCATGTAGCGCATGGACCCCTGGACACATCAGAGGTGGAATCAGGTGCCCTGGAGGAGTAAGCATCCCCTGTCGACCGCGATCACACGGCCCGCCATGAGTCCTAAATCCTGATCAGGTAAACGGTACATGCAATATGTTTGCAAGCTTGAAAGTTAAGATTCAATCCACGTAGTGACCTATCCACAGCACAATTTAAGAAGTCAGAAGGGGGGGGGGGGGGTGAGGCAGTTTGAGTGGATGAAGACTTGCACCCCCACCCTCACACACACAAACGCATGATTTAAGATCGGATAATTTAAGCACCATATTTTGTTATTATTGTTTTCTTTTTTGCTTGTCAACAATATAAGACAAGTTAACCTGCATCATGCCCCCTTTGATACATTGAAAAATATAAGTTATGTTCGCACGGGACGCTATAGTTTCGTCATTAAATAGTTTTTCTTTACTAAAAAAAAGTTTATCGGGTTAGCGGGACTATGATCTATGTCTATAGCAATGATCTGTGTATAACTTGTATATTCCATGAAAATTAGAAGAGCTTTTCGCCATAATAGAACGAACTATTGGGGGTCGGCTAATCCGGGTGTCTGAAATTAACACAAGCGTTCTACTTGTAGCGAAAGGTGTGAAAACTACTAGGTCAGCGCGTTGTAGCAACCACTACACTAATGCTATAAAACCCACTGACGACAAGGTTTACGGAGGCATTTGCGTTAGCTAATGCAAAAAAATTATATCATTAATGATGCACCATCATAACCATTAATGATAAATAGTTCGCTAATGAAAAAAAAATTTCAGTAGAGGACAGAATTTGAAAATATGCACAATGTCGTCCACTAATGATAAAAAATGCATTAGTGGATGATTTTCAAACATATATTCTTGACTTTTATAGCATTGGTACATGTACCGAATTAACGCTCTATATGAAGTACTTGTATGCAGGCGTAAAGCGTCACAGTCCATACATTCATGTAGATCTCCAAAATTAAAGTAGCAACTTTTTAAAAATATTTTTCCGACCATAGTTTGAATAGCATTTATTGATTCCTAAAAAATATTTACTTCTGTAATGCCCATTGTTGCTTTCTGAATATGGAACTTTACAAGAAGTATGACAGCACAAATATATGGGGATACATCAACATCGGCACTTAAAATGGAGGCGGTTCTTATCACCCCGTCCTTTTTTTTTTTTTTAAATTAAGGTAACTCACTACACTAAAGCTTAAAATTAGCGACAAAATGTCGTCGCTGAAACCGATCGATGTGCGTCCAATAAAGTGTATTGACTGCTATTGGTAAATTAAATTTAATTCTCTAACATCATATAAATGGGAAAAATTGATTTATAATGAACGACATAAAGATGATCTATTTCGAATAGCTAATTCCAACATGTAAACAATCTAAGTAAGTTATCAAATCGGCATGATAATTCTCTAAAGCTATTAAAGATACAATTTTAAGTGAAATTAGTATTATAAATTTATTATAAAATATCAATAAATGATATAAATATATACAAGTCGCCGTTTTATACGTTTTAATTATCACCCACTCATACTATTTCCCTTACTGTATGAATTCATATACTTATTCTGCACATGTATTGACATTAGGCCGAAATCTTTATCGAATGTAAACATTTTGTAAAGACTTTCACAAATTTGGGAAAAAACCATGATAGCTTATCCTATACTAATTTAATAACTGAGAAAATGAGTGCAGGAAGTCCATCAAGTTTGTAACAGGCATATTTTTCATACGGAATTGGAGGCGCCATGGAATTCTTCGGAAAACACCAAGAAATGTACCGAAAACACCAATGTATCATTAAAAATAATTACAAGAATTGAATGATTTATGGTTAATTTCTAGATAATGGATGGGGTCGGGGCATGTTGGCCATGCTAAATGTTGTTTTTTTTGAGTGGATCATTTCCGAAAATCTATTTTAGATATCATTTATATTTCTTTTATTACTTTATTTTATCAAACGGAAATACACAGTGGACGTACATGGTGACATCCATGGAGATGTGCGGCGTTATCCACAGAGATCCTCCGTGGACCTAAAAGTCTAGCCTGCCCCCAAAAACAGGACTCTAAAGGTGCCGACAATTTGAAAGGTCCACCTTGTTTTGGATACATTTTTAAAAAGCGTTAAGTGAAACACGCACAAAACCCGTGTCGTGTACTGTACTATAAATATATTTTGGAACTGTATATTTTCCTGCTTTTTTATTGAATTTTATATATATATATATATATATATATATATATATGACGATGGAATTCTCGCCACGCTGCCACTAGCTACACGGTCATTGAGACTGGAAATGGGATAAAGTTATTTAACTTACATTTAAGAGGATCATACATGATACACATTGCATTAAAATATTTTATATAAAGCACGGGAATAGCAATGAAATCTTGAAAATGAACATAACTTCCCTGAGTGATGATATATTGAATATGATAATGCTAGAGCAGTTATGTTCATTTCAAGAGTTCATTGCTATTTCCGAGTTAAACAATTATATTAGTCAGTGCAAAAGTAAACTCACGAGTGATATTCTATTGTTAATGTACAGTAGAAATAAATGAATAAATAATAAAATTTATCTTTTAAACTTAACGAATTATAAATAACTTCACCAGGACGAATACGGGCTAAACCTCAACCAGATTATGCGCTTCGTTTACTCGTTTGGCCATGTCCTAAACATTAATCATATTTTCCATTTTCTTGCTAGCTTAAATTTCTGTTTACTACTTTCACGTGCTAATTAATTAGATGACACACTGGTGGACTATATCGTATACTGGTCTAGCTTCCAAAAGCTTTACATGCACCATCACGTGGGGATCCGGGTTAGAATACGTCCTCGATACCCCACGCTTGTCATAAGAGGCAAGTAAAGCGGGCAGACCTTCAGCAGGTGTGGCACGATAAAGATCCCTTCCTGCTTAAAGGTCGTAAGCGCCGAGAATAACTTTAATTCTATAGACCTTCACCGGCATTGATGACGTATCCATATTAGTGAAAGATTCTCGAGAGGGACGTTAAACAATATACAATCAATTTACATGCACCTTTCATGCCAGAATTATAAACTTTTTTACTTCGATCATTATCTAACATAAATAATTGGTTAGGTGACAAAACTCATATTTCAGTTTTCTGTGATTCTAGAAGTTTTTCATGTGACCAACATCTCTGATTTATGCATACCGTTAGACGACAGTTTAAATCGGCGTATATTTTGGACCTAAATGGGTTAGTCGGACTAACTTACTTCCAAGAGCTCGTGACGTCTCAATATGAGCAAGATATGTACAATGAATAAATAAACAAAGCAAAGATCAATAATATACATAGTCTACAACGGAAAGAGTTTGGATTTGTGAATAAATGATAATGAAAATGCTTTATCACGAAAATTATAAATAACACAATTTGTTTTAGTAGCTTGGTAAACCATTAAACATCTCTTATCTGTACGAATTCCATAATTCGCGGAAGGTTACTCCAAGTCTCCGATTTCTCTTATCAGACTGGAAACAGCCAGACGCGGAAGAAAGTTCGTAAAACAAATCATGTTAAGAAAAGCTTTGCATGATTTCAATTTTAAATAGCAACATTTTCTTCCTTCTTTGTCCTTCCTTGTTTCCTTTCCTGTCATGTACAGTAGGCTAGCCACTATTTCAAGAATTGATGCATTTCATTTTTTATTGATAAAATAAAAAACTTATATTTTTTATTCTTGTCCTAAACTTTTTTTTATAATTTATTTTTAAAAGATCCCCAAACATTGATATAAGACAAACGAACAGATGTCATTTTTTCTAATTTCCTTCATTCTTACAATCATACTTTTATTGGTAAGTGCTTGCATTTTTAATATAATTGTGGAAGAAAAAGTGATAACAATACTGAATAAATAAAAGTAGCTTCAAAAGTAAAAAAAAAAAAAAAAAAAAAAGGTTTTGCATGAAATAGCAAAATTAGGATTTTTTTATGTTGTCATAAAGTGTTTTCCATACAAGCCAGTTATTTTCAGTTTTTTGTATTTCTAAGTTGTGATACGCAATCAAATTTTCAACCTTGCATTTGTTGTATAGAAAGAACAACAATTCCAAACAGCTTGGCAATTTATCTTTTCCTAAAATATCAGAATTATTTTTAAATCGATTTTGAGAGGTTTATGTACGTGTAAATGTATAAAGTGGTTTGCATGCATATCTACTCCGTTTTCTTTTGTTTTTAGCACTGCCTATGCGAATAGGTGTGGAATTACATGTACATGTTTATATCCTATCGTTGTGATGGTGCTTCACCTACAGTTAGCTATGTCTCAATATCCGTGAAAAATTCTTGACGGAAATTAAACCAACTATGGCAAGATGTTTTAACTCGTTGTCTTTGGCAAATTGCCTGGAAGACTGACAAACAAGATTGAAATCAACACGTGATAAAAAGTAACTTATCATTTTATTTGGTCTCTCAATTCAATATAAATTTTGACTACTGACCTTACTTCATTTACCTGATCAAGATAGCGGGTTTATGGCGGGTGTAACCGATCGACAGGGATACCTAATCTCCTTGTGCACCTGTTCCCAACTCTGGTGTTTCCAAGGGTCCGTGTTTGCCCTGTTCTTAATTGTGTATTTTTTGTAGATCTGTGAAATATATCACTCTTCGTTATTTTCACTTTTACACAGCAGACTATCGAATACTACCTGAACAGTTTTATGAACTGTCACCACGTATAGTTAAGATACCGTATATACTTGAGCAAAATCAATCTTCACGGAATTCTATCTCTTACTGATTTATAGTATATTCCGAATGTTGTCGGATCTTGCCATAGAAACAGATTTCGTGCTTCTACCAACTGCTTCATTCCCATTTGATCAAATTTTCTTCTTCAAAACCACTGGACAAAATTCCACTCAAATTAATAAAAGTCATCCTTGGTTGAAGGGAATACACGTCGTCTATTCAAATGAAGTCCAAAGGGAAAGAAGAAATAAGGCGAATTTGCTAAAACTATCCAGAACCACCGAATATAATCTACCGTGTTAATTGATAAAGTTGGTGACGTCTTCGTATGAGTGAAAGACTTCAGAATGGGACCTACACAACATTAAAAAACACAATGCGTTTTAATGATTACTGACTGAGCACATTTCTCTAAATATCTTCTTCTCAGGGACAACTTTAATACAAATGATATAGAAGCATCCTCATGTGTTGTAGTTTTATGTTGTTTACACCATTACCCATGGCTTAGGGCGGGATCACCGTATAATTTACACCATTAACCATGGCTTAGGGCGGGGTCACCGTATAATTTATACCAGTAACCATGGCTTAGGTCGGGGAATTCTCTAGCTATTTCTCTTAATGAAAGTGCCCGTGATTCTAGATTGGATCAACTGTCCATAAATGGATTTCATAGAAAGTGTTGTTTATTTCCCGGGGGGGGGGGGATTCTATTATCTTGGATACTTTCTTTTGTTGTCGTTTGTTGTTTCACGTCCCGTCGAGAATTGTCACTCATTTTGAGACGTCACCAGATGTAGATGAAGTACCACAAATTCAGACATGTGCTTAGCGCTCAGGATTGCAGCAGTAAGGGTTTTTTAGTGTGCCAACGTTTGCCGCAACACGAGACCTCCGACCTTAATGTCATGTCCGAATGACCCGTGTTTTTGACTTCTAAATACCGAGCGTTTGGCGAAGGAGCAATCACTATCTCTGTTAACGTTTTTGGTTTGACGCGGCCAAGACACGAGCGGGGCTCGAACTCATGACCTTCCGGTTACGAACCAATAGCTCTACCACTGAGCTACCGTGACCGTACCTTTCTTTTGAATATGTACAGGTATGATCCTTCGACCTAATGACTAGTTGTATTTGCAAATTAGAACATTATAACGACCTGCCTCGGCTATTGCGTATCGAATAAAGTGGAGAGACATGCATATTTAAGGGTATGTACAGTGGCTTAATTATAACACTAAACAATAAAATAATGTTTGGTATTTTATCCTAAAAGTTTTTAATATTAATATCCAATGAAACTGTGACATTGTCTGCCTGCGATTGACTTCATTTCCTTCCCGGTTCAATTATGCCAGTCATTTGTGCGCATTGATCGGACTAGTGCTCAGCACACCGCTAGAAAGGATGGCGACCAAATGCGGACTCTGTCGTATCATATCATTTGTGTTGATTATCACGTTCTTTGAACCTTGGTGAGTAATTATAATGTAATTAATTCTTATAAATTAAATGTTCGAGAAATTTTTACATTGTTAACTCATTATAGGGAATTGTTAATAGATATAACTTTTGTTGTCTTCAAATATAAAATTGATACCGCAGATTGGCAAAACCAGTATACACATGAATTATTGAATATTGCATTGTATGTTATCCGTGTTTCCTTATATTGGCTGTGGTTCTTCATAGCACAATGTGAGGTTTTAAAAAGGTTGATTTGGTCTGAACCTATTTTATTTGTATAATCTATATACAAAAGAAATGGAATCAAGGCAAATTAACGTAAACGTTCATCTCTTACGGTAATATCAATATACGAGTACATGTAGCTAATACAACTATAAAAAAAAAAAATGAAAATTACACAATGAACAAAAGAGGTACATATGTATCAAGTGGTACAAGTAAATTCAAAAATTGATTAAATCTTCAAGATTCATTCATATATTTCTGAACAACTGGGAAAATAAAGCAGTTTAAATCATGGAACAAAGTATCCTATGGTAAATGATTAGTGATTATCATGATTGCTTCGTCAAGGTTGAAGACATTGTTACACACAAAAGTAGCAAGCATAATTACAGATGAGAGAAACTGATATTTCACTTGTACAATTAGGTAGATATGGACCATGAATTTGCATAATGAAAGGTGAAGATAACGAACAGTGATTAATCTCATAACTCCTACAAAATACATATACATTTTAAAAACAGATGTAACATGTCATGTTGAAGAGCCTTCAAAACCATTTCCAAAATCAGTCTGGTTTTTTTGGTTGAAAAGAGAAAAAAGTGTGTGGTTATGTAGTTCACTTTTAATCAGAATGTGAACGTGCTGCTGTTTTCTAATGGAATTCCAATGAATTACAAAATGTTTCATTCACAACAAAATACTTTAAAACATTCAAGTAATAAAATAAAACTAAAGATTGATTGATTGAAAATTGTTTAACGTCCCTCTCGAGAATATCTCATTCATATGGAGACGACACCACTGCCGGTGAAGGGCTGCAAAATTTAGGTCTATGCTCGGCGCTTATGGCCATTGAGCATGGAGGGATCTTTATCGTGCCACACCTGCTGTGACAAGGAACCTCGGTTTTTGCGGTCTCATCCGAAGGACCGCCCCATTTAGTCGCCTCTTACGACAAGCAAGGGGGTACTGAGGACTTTTTCTAACCCGGATCCCCACGGGATAAAACTAAAGATATCTATTTACAATTTTGTTTTCAGATCATATATAATGTAATCCCAATTTCCTAAGCCGTCCTTCATTCTTTACCCGACAACTGAAATGAAAAGATAATATTTACATCAATTTGAAACATGTTGTATGAATTCTCTAAGTAGAGCTTTTTAAATTCAGCAATACAGTTTTTGAAATAACATTTTCTTCAAAATAATTGAATGATTAGAATTCCTTCTAGGGAAAACATATTTTCATCTCGATGGTAATTTTGATGATTAAAGGGGATATGCTAATGTCATGGAACTGAGTATCATGCTATCCATGAGTTAAAGAAAAGTTAGTACACGTAAATAACATTTGTAATATCCATATTTTTCACATGCTCACCAAATATGATCATATTGGAAAAGTCTTGTAAAAATGTTATTATTATGACTTAACTACCTATAAAATATTGCATTAGGCTAAAATAAGAGAAACCTAAAATTAGAAATGAATATCTGTGTTTATTGTCTACCAAACGTTCATATGTTTCGGATTTTTATATTAGCAGAAAGGTGAAGATAACGAACAGTGATCAATCTCATAACTCCTATAAGCAATACAATATTGAAAGTTGGGCAAACATGGACTCCTGGATATACCAGAGGTGATATCAGGTGTCTAGGAGAAGTAAGCATCCCCTGACGACCGTTCACACCCACCGTGAGCCCTATATAATAATGATAATACCATATTTATATAGCACCCTTTTCATACACTATGTACGCTCAAAGGTGCTTTACAATGCATAAATACCTTACAAGAGAATGTTATACACATAATACATAAAAAATAAATAAAACATTAAAAGTTGTACCTATCCTCATTGTACATATAAAACATGAAAACACAAGATACCATAAATATGCTAGATAAGAATAAACATCAGTTTCAGGGCGTATTAAAATAAGAAGAAGAAGAAATGCACACAGCATATAATGTCTCAGGTATAATACATTAAAACATACAATTCCTATCTTGATCAGATAAACAGAGTTATGCGTTGTCAAAATCATTAGGCCAAGAACGGGCTAACAATCGGTATGAAACACCTCAGACAGCAAATGACCCAATGATAGGTTGTATTGGTAAACTAGATCGTTACAAAGACCATAGAATTTGCGAAAAACGTATTTTAAACGAGACTGTTGGAACCCCTGCACCATCAACAAGCAGCTCAATTTATCAGGTTTTATTTCACATTGGCTCTACGTTTTTCAACAGTGAGTGCTTTTGCTGAAGCATGTAAAATAGCTTGTGAACACTTCCCCTTCTATATGGCTTATATGATAAATTTTGAACTTTGCACAATGCTTCATTGGCATTTGTAGATGTGCATATTGTCAGGACAGGAGGATCCAATTATTTTCTTAAAAGTTATAGTGGATTTAAGAGGGTTGGAGGATGTAAAATAGCTTGTGAACATTTCTCCTCCTATATGACTAATCAGATAGATTTGAAACTTTGTACAATGCTTCATTGCTAATGTTAGATGTGCATATTGTCGGGACAGGGGAACCAATTATTTTCCTAAAAGTTATAATGGATCCAAAAGGGGCGTAGGGTGATAAAATAGCTTGTGAACGATTCTCCTCCTATATGGCTTATCCGATAGAGTTGACATTTAGTACAATACTTCAATGTCATTTGCAGATGTGCATAGTGTAGGGACAGGAAAATCCAATTGTCGTCCTTAAATTTACAGTGGATCTGAGGGGTGGAGGGTGTAACATAGTTTGTGAACACTTCTCCTGTGTGGCTTATCGGAGTTCATAATGGCTATGTTTCTGCTCATGCTTTCTCCTCCATATCATGCAGCACATTAAAGGTAGAAGGTTTCATTCGGAGCACTTGAAATTTGAGGAGCTGGAGAAACATTTGTTTTTTTATAAAAACAATCTCTAGTTTTTCAACCTTTTCGTCAAATAGGAATAAACATTGACCAGTTAGCTAATACAGCAAGTTTTGAATAATGTAATATTACCTTATGTTGTGGTTGTCATGGAAACACAATAATCCATAACTTGCTAAAATGGGCTTTTCACCCTTTTCGTCCCTTGAAATAGAATAATGATAATGCAATAAACTATAACATTATTTACGCCAGGTCAGTGATGATATCCAATAAAATATCACAGTGTATACGTCATGTAAGTAATGATATCCAATAAACTATCACAGTGTATACGTCATGTAAGTGATGATATCCAATAAACTATCACAGTGTATACGTCATGTAAGTGATGATATCCAATAAACTATCACAGTGTATACATCATGTAAGTAATGATATCCAATAAACTATCACAGTGTATACGTCATGTAAGTGATGATATCCAATAAACTGTCACAGTGTATACGTCATGTAAGTAATGATATCCAATAAACTATCACATTGTATAGGTCATGTAAGTGATGGTATCCAATAAACTATCACAGTGTATACGTCATGTCAGTGATGATATCCAATAAACAATCACAGTGTATACATCATGTAAGTAATGATATCCAATAAACTATCACAGTGTATACGTCATGTAAGTGATGGTATCCAATAAACTATCACAGTGTATACGTCTTGTAAGTGATGATATCCAATAAACTATCACAGCGTATACGTCTTGTAAATAATGATATCCAATAAACTATCACAGTGTATACATCATGTAAGTGATTATATCCAATAAACTATCACAGTGTATACGTCATGTCAGTGATGATATCCAATAAATTATCACAGTGTATACGTCATGTAAGTGATGATATCCAATAAACTATCACAGTGTATACGTCATGTCATTGATGGTATCCAATAAACTATCACAGTGTATACGTCATGTAAGTGATGATATCCAATAAAATATCACAGTGTATACGTCATGTAAGTAATGATATCAAATAAACTATCACAGTGTATATGTCATGTCAGTGATGATATCCAATAAACTATCACAGTGTATACGTCATGTAAGTAATGATATCCAATAAACTATCACAGTGTATACATCATGTAAGTGATTATATCCAATAAACTATCACAGTGTATACGTCATGTACTTAATGATATCCAATAAACTATCACAGTGTATACGTCATGTAAGTAATGATATTGTAAAACATTAGCAGTAGAAGTTAAAATCTAAAGTTTATAAACCTACAATACATATAAACCATGCCCAATAGAAATACAATACCTTTACTCCTCAAATTCTAATATCAGTATATGAAAGGTGAAGTTGACGAGCTGTGATCAATCTCATAAATTCCACAAAATAAAAAGTTGTACAGCAGATATAAAAGCGTCAATAGCTTGCTTTGTTTACAATACAATAAGCAGAATATATTGCACCATCGCTAGCCACGCTTGATAGCTAAAATAAGAGTGGTTTGTGACGATGAATGCATTGGCAAAATGTGTTACAATATACATGTATCTACAGTGATATATGATCTAAATCCATTATTACTTATTTCTTTTTCTCTTTTTATCTTTAAAATGATACATACTAACAAAATGGTGTGGTAAATGAATATGTGGTTGTTATAGTAACAGCAATGATAGATCGATTGATTGTACATTGTTTAACGTCCCTCTCGAGAATCTGTCACTCATATGGAGACATTAACATTGCCGGTGAAGGGTTAAAAAATAAGGCTATGCTCAGCGTCTTAGCCATTGAGCATAAAGTGATCTTTATCGTGCCACATCTGCTGTCACAAGTTAACCTCGATTTTTGAGGTCTCATCCGAAGTCGCTTCTTACGAAAAGCAAGGGGTACTGAAGACCTATTCTAACTCGGATGTCCACGAGAGTTAAATGATATACAATCGAGAAAAAAATCGTCTAAGAGGGCGAATAAAAACGAGATATTTGAAATATCCAGGGTTCGTGTTTGCCCAGCTCTTAATTTGAATTATAGGATTGATGACATTGATAACATTTCGTTATCTTTATCGTTATCTTCACTGTTTTCATTTTGTTAATCCTGACATCTTGTTAATACTAACATTTTGTTAATCCTGACATCCTTTTTTTTTTTTTACTTTTGATCAATTTCATTCTTTAAATGCCATTAACCAGAAACGTTATCATAAGTATTGATTTTTGCTTGGTATTTTAGGGCAGTCCCTTGCTATACACAAGACCCTGGTGTGAAATACTACCGTGAAAAAATTTGTGCTTGTTGGTTGTGGTGGCCGCCTCCGGATACGAATTGGTGGTAAGAGTTTGTACTTAATGGGTAGTTGTATATTGTTTGTTTCATTGATATGGAGACGTCACCATTGCCACTGAAAGGCCTAGGCGTATACATTCTTTGAGGAAGGTCTTTATCATACTACACTTGCAAGGGTCTCGATTTTTTGCAGTCTCGTCCGAAGGACCGCCCCATGTAGTCACCTCTTACAACAAGCAAGGGATATTGAGGACCTTTCTAATACGGGATTGTGATTAATGAGAATGATTACCGTAAAAGAAGTATCATAATTGTGTTCTTCATAGACGTGGTGCTCGTGGGACGTTATTGGTAGAAAATTGCATTTCTTGATAGTGGTTGCCATGTAAATGCTATTGGCCAGACTGTGTTTGTTGAAAGTGTTTGTCACGGCTGATGTGACCGTTTACTCCTCCTAAGCACCTGATCCCACCTTTGGCATATACAGGGTTCCGTGTTTATTTAACTTTATTTTCTGTTTTTGGAGTTATGAGATTGATCACTGTTCGTTATCTTCACCTTTCATGCTATTTGTAAGAATTTGTGTTATGTAGCTGTTGGACGATTTGATCGTGTAGATGTTATTGATAAGAATCGGTGCTAAGTAGTTGTTGGGCGTACTCGGCGTGTAGATGTTATTAGTAAACATTTGTGTCTGTTGTAAGTGGTGACCGTGAAGAAATCATTGGTAAGAATTTATATTCAATAGGGTGGTGGCCGTAAAAGTAATATTTGTAACATTGTGTTCTTCTCAGACATGGTGGTCGGTGATATGTTATTGGTAAGGACTTGAGCTTCTAATTGCTGTGTGCACTGGTCAGATTTTGTACTCGTTGGAAGTGGTAGGTTAGACGCTCGAGAACTTTTTTACTCATACGGAGACGTCACCATTGCTGGTGAAGGGCTTCAAAATTTAGGCATATGCTCGGCGCTAACGGCCTTTGAGTAGGGAGGGGATCTTTTTCGTACATCTACTACACCTGTTGTGACCTTGATTTTGCTGTCTCATCCGCAGTACTGCTCATTTAGTGGCCTAAGGGTACTGAGGACCTATTCTAACCCGGATTCCAAGGGGATTGTTGAAAGTGGTGGCAGTTGACGTGTTATTAGAAATTTAGATGATTAAACATTTATATATGATATTAGATATGTTTGGATAGTGCATTCATTCAGATGAATAATTCAACGAAAGATTCAATTTCTATTAATTAAAAATAAGATGCGTAATATTCATATTTATAATTATCGGGTTTGATGTTGTAAATTGTAAGATATGTATATCATAATGAGTCAATGGGATGTGCAGAAATATTAATTTTAAGCCTAAGTAATCAGAGATTCTGGGCATATAATTTCGGTCTGTCTGTCTGTCCGCAAAAACTTTGGATGGTGATAAGGCTTTCATTTTTATTCGCCCTTCACTATTATGTTATGGCGATGTCCGTGCGTCTGGCTGGCTGGTTATCTGTCTGTCAGTCCGATGTCATGTTTTGCGGACTGTTCTCCGTAGCAGATGCATGAAAGGTTAAGATAACCTACAGTGATCAATCTCATAACCCCTAAATGCAAAACAAAATAGAGTTGAGCAAACACGGACCCCTGAACACCCCAGAGGTGGGATCAAGTGCTTAGGAGGAGTAATCCTGGTCAGAATGTGGGGCTCACGGCGGGTGTGACCGGTCGACAGGGGATGCTTACTCCACCTAGGCACCTGATCCCACCTTTGGTGTCCAGGGGTCTGTTGGGCAAACTATCTATTTTGTATTGATTATGGGATTTATGAGATTGATCACTGTTCGTTATCTTCACCTTTAATGTACAACTTTGAAATTTGATCACAATTTCTCCCTCAAGAAGTGTAAGAGCGAGTTTGCATTTCAGCCGTCCTAGGCCTACTTAAGGGGTATAAGTAGCTCAAACAGTTTTCCGGACGTTTTTTCGTTACAGATACAGATATTGCCCTGAAATTTGCACATAAACTTCCTCTCAGAGGAATACAAGTTCGCTTTGCATGTTAGTTGGATTGACCTGTCCATTCGTGACCTACATTAAGACTAAAAGTATGTCAGTTTTCCGCGCTTTTTTCATTATAGGTACATATATTGCCCTGAAATCTAGTCACTGCCTTCCTCTTACAAGTTCAGTTCCCATATCAGCTGGATTGGTCTGTCATTGACCTACTTTTGGGCTAAAAATAGGTCAAACATTTTTCCTGGGCTTTTTTTTTTATTACGAATACAGATATTGTGTTGAAAATTAGTCATTGCCTATTCATGGAGGAATGTAAGTTCACTTTGTATTTCAGATGGATTGGTTCATCCTTGATCTAATTTTGGGCTAAGAATAGGTCAAACAGTTTCCCGTTCTTTTTTTATTATTAAGAATACAGATATTACGTTCAAGATTAGTCACAGGCTTTCTCTCGGAGGAATAAAAGTTCAGTTTACATATCAGCTGGGTTGGTTCATCCTTAATCTACTTTTGGGCTAAAAATAGGTGAAACAGTTTTCAGGCTATTTTTGATTACGGATACAGATATTGCCCTGATATTTAATCAAACGCTTCCTCTCGGAAGAATACAAGTGTAGTTAGCATTTCAGCTGGCTTGGTGCACTATGACCTACTTTAGGGGTAGAAGTAGGTCAAACAGTTTTTCAGATTTTTTTTGTCATGGTGACAGGTATTGTTCAGAAATTTTGTCACAACTTTCCTCTCAAAGAAATACATAATCGGTTTATATTTCAACTTAACTGGTGCGCCAAAAAACAACAACAAATGGTTTCCTGGACTTTTTATCATCATACATAGATATTGCACCGACATTTTGTGACAACCTCACTCTCAGAGATATACATAATCAGTTTACATGTCAGATGAATTGGTGCACTATGACCCTCTAAGGCTTTTCTATTCAGAATGTGTGTTATATCAATTTAGAGTGCACTATAAGCTTCCAAGTTGAATTTCACTGTCCGACGGGCGTATATTGTACCGTTTGTGGTACTCTTGTTCATTTGTGTATTCCTTGGGGCCATTTCTATTTGACCTCGTGACTTTTACCTTAAAATTTGACCTACTTTTGAAAATAATCTAACTTCACTTCACTTTTTAAATAAATGTTATTGATAGGAGTTTCATATTTCACATCTGTATTCTTGATTTGTTACTGAAATGTTCGATCTTGTGACCTTAACCTGCTTCTAAAAAAAACTTGAACCTTTGCCCTAATTTTTTAATGTTTAGTGATATAGCTTTTCATAATTCACACGAGTATTACATTTGACAAAGACATTTCTTTAAGTAGTAAATTATCTGACTTCATGACTTTTTGAAAAACCAAAGTTGTTTAAGGATTTCAAGTGATAGGGATTTCCGTTTTTCATTTGTGTATTCCTTGTTACAAAACCTTTCGTTGAGTATCATGCCGTACGGCGGCGTCAGTATTTCACAATATATTTTGATAAGAGAGAAATATGTGATAGTGTCAGTACATTCAGAATGAAACTTAATTAAATACTTTGTATAATTCATATTTGTAAATTGAATTATGAATTTTCCTTTTCAGCATCTATTACCGTTATGTCACCCGGTCACGCTACATGCTTATTCATAGATGTTGCCCAGGATACGGAGGAAGAAATTGTGGGACTCGTATGTTTACAACTGACAGTATAGTTTTGAATTTACAACTGTGTAAAACAAGTTACACAATGTACTACTCATCAAAAAGGATTCCATTTTTAAAATTTCCATTCAGACTGTTGACGTTTTGAAGAAAATGTTAGCAATTCGTTAAAGTCCCGTTACATACTTTTACGCTCATGTAGAAATTGATTGAATTTTGTTTAACGAGAATATTTAACTCATAAGGAGAAGTCACCACTGCCGATGAAGGGCTGAAAAATTTAGGCCTATGCTCGGCGCTTATGGCCATTGAGCAGGGAGGGATATTAATCGTGTCACACCTGCTGTGACACGGGGCTTCGATTTTTGCGGTCTCATCCGAAGGACCGCCCCATTTAGTCGCCTCTTACGACAAGCAAGGGGGTACTGAGAACCTATTCTAACCCAGATCCCCACGGGATCACTCATGTAGAGACGTCACCAGTTGCAGATAAAGTGCCACAGATTTGAACTCGTGCACAACGCTGACTGTTTTAGCTGCAAAGGTTGTTTATCGTGTCAATGCTTACCGTGATAACGGGACCTCCGTTTTTAAAGTCAAATTCAAAAGATCCGTGGCTTTCACTTCTAGCGGAGGACTAGTCGGTTAAATGACGCGATGCCGAACCCGGATCTCTCGGATGAAAGGTGAAGATAACAGTGATCAATCTCATAACTCCTATAAGCAATACAAAATAGAGAGTTGGGCAAACACGGACCCCTAAATATACCACAGGTGGAATCAGGTGCCTAGGAGGAGTAAGCATCCCCTGTCGACCGGTCACACCTGCCGTGAGCCCTATATCTTGATGAGGTAAACGGAGTTATCTGTAGTTAATATCAGTGTGCCAAGAACGGCCTAACAATTGGTATGAAACAAGGCAAACAGCATTTGACTCAATGATAGGTTGTATTGGCTACATGAAGAGAACGCCCTAATCACTGAACCCAGACTCCCGGATGTGAAGCGAACGCCCTAACCACCAGACTACCGCAACCACTAGTTGTTTATGCTATCAAAGTTTTATAATACCAACCTTTTTATGATATCAAGGTTTTTGATGCCAAGCTTTTGTGGTACCCCTCCTCTTTTATGTCCACTGCGACCAGGGTTGTTGTTTTTGTTTTTTTGCCCAACTCTTTATTTTGTATTCCTTATAGGTTGGAGTTGTAAGACTGATGATCACTTCTCGTTATCTTCACCTTTTTATCAAGCTTTTATGATGCCAAGCGTTTATGATATCAAATTTTTAAGATAACAAACATTTATATTATATCAAGCTTTTATGATTAAAGGGCAAGATAACGAACAGTGATCATTGTTATAACTCCAATAAGCAATACAAAATAAAGAGTCGGACAAACAAGCACCCCTGAATATACCAGATGTGCGGTCATGTGCCTAGGAGTAATCATCCCCTGTCAACCGGTGAAGCCTGCCGTGAGCCCTATATCTTGATCAGATAAACGTAGTATTTGATGATATGAAGTTTTTATGATCTCAATCTCTTATGATGTCAATCTTTTATGATATCAAGTTCTTATGATAAAAAGGTTTTATGATAACAGGCTTTTATGAAAACAAACATTTAAATTATCAAGTGTGTTTGTTAAAGATTTGCCCATCAATGTGTGCATGGTTTGAAAAAAGATAGTAGAACTACAATAGAGACCAAACGTTTTCTTACTCATACAAACCCAATCTCCGTAGTTCAGTGATACAACGCTCGCATCGTAACCGGGAGGTCGTGTGTTGAAGTCCTGTTCGCACCATGGCCGCGTTAAACCTAAGACGTCAACTTAGTGCTCCTTCGACAAACGCTCAGCATTTGGAAGTGAGAATCTAAGGTCTTTCGGATATGACTTTTAAAACGGAGGTTTTAAAGCGGCAGGCGTTGGTACTCTAATGAACACCAACTGATACGGCCTTGAGCGCTAAGTGTGGTACTTCACTTACATGAATTGATTGATTTAATATTATTTAACGTTCCTCTCGAGAATCTTTCACTAATATGGAGACGTCACCATTGCTGGTGAAGGGCTACAAAATTTAGGCCTATGCTCGGCGCTTACGGCCTTTGAGCAGGAAATGATCTTTATCGTTCCACACCTGCTGTGACACGGAGCCTCGGTTTTTGCGGTCTCATCCGAAGAACCACTCCATTTATTCGTCTCTTACGACAAGCAAGGGATTCTGAGGACCTATTCTAAGCCGGATCCCCACGGGACTATCTGACATGGATCATATATATTCATCTTGAGATAATACTCTAAATATATACTTTTTTCTCAGCTATTTGCAATTGCAAAAATGGCGGAACTTGTGTAGCTCCAGAAGTATGTGAATGCCCACCGGGTTATGGAGGAAATTCATGCCAAACTCGTAAGACATTTTGTATGGAATATTTGATCAGTTCAATTACTATTTAGTATGTTAAAGGTCAGTTCATTTGAATCTTACTCTGAAAGACGATATTGAGATGCTATGCACACGTTCAAAATAAAAATACTATTAACAAAAGAAATATTTCTCACTATTTGAAAAACATGCTCTACAATAACAATACTATCTGAGAAATAAAGTTAATATTTTGCAATGATAGGAAAGAGTTTTTAAAAAGTATTTTGTATACAGTTTTAATTTAATGCAATGGGTGTATATTGTGGAAAACGTCTTTCTGTTTTACAGCCCTGTGTTACCCCACATGCAAGAATGGACGCTGCACCAAACCTAATCAGTGTACGTGTTATCCGAAATACACAGGTTTTGACTGTTCTAAACGTAAGTATTAACTTAAAGACGATATTGAGAAGGAATTTAGTTTGCAGACTACGTGAACACAAGTATGCATGTGTTTCCACATCATTTTGCATAAAGCAAACACCAGTTACAATTTAATTTAAGTTTGATAACTTAAACAAAGAGTACTCATATGAAAAGGGGAAGATAACGAACAGTGATCAATCCCATATCTCCTATAAGTAATATAAGATAGACAGTTGGGAAAACACGGACACATGGATATATCAGAGGTGAGATCAGGTGCCTAGGAGGAGTGAGCATCCCCTGCCAACCGATAACATTCGCCGTGAGTCTGATAAGATAAGTCTAACATTATTGTATTAAATTTGCCACTAAATTAGATTTGAACAAACATTCTGAGAGTATTGCATGGCAATACATAGTCCCATATATACCGGTCGGAAAAATTATTCGACCGCAGGAATTTTCAGAATTCATTATATAGGGGAAATTAGGGAACCAGGATAGGAATGTTTGGAAATCAACTAATATTCATGTAAAAAGACCAGGAACACGACTGTAATTAATAATTAGGTTTGGGTCTTTAGCAAAGTCAAAGAACTGTGAAATGTAGGTGATAATGAATAATTCGACTACATTGTTGTAACGTATAGCGGGATTTTCCCGCTGGTTTTAAATTTGACTCATTTTAGCGGTTAGAAAGCCAAAATTTCACTCGCCAAATATGCACTCAATTTTGACAACAGTATTTGAAAGAAAGACAACTCTACCCTGTCCTCCGAAATTTGTTCCGCTTAAATTATTAGCATACCTTTCAGCCAGCAAATCGTCAGATTTTAAACCCGCGGAATAAACCCGCTATACGGTATTACTATGCTAGAATTGTTAATGAGTGTAGTACTCTTATCTACAGAAATGAGAAACTTGGATGTAACTAAACTGGTGTGGATGTGACTTTATATCAATTTTGAACAGGCGAACTGAAAATGTATCAATTAGCAAATGAAGATCAACAAGCACAACAAACAATGTCCGAAAACTGATAATTCACATTATCTTTGCAAAGTCTAAGGGCCATAACCCAGCGAAAAATCACAGATTTAAAACTTGATCTGTAACACATTATGGCAAAGCAATATACCAAATATGACATGTAATCGGGAAGCACACTTAAACAAATCCGCAATTAAAGATGAAGATAACAAACATGCATGTAGATCAATCTCATAACTGTAAGGAATACAAAATGAAGAGTTGGGCAAGAACAGACCCCTGGATATACAGTTATCTTCTGATGATTCAGGCTATTTTTCTAAGTCGAACTGCAATAACTTACTGAAAAATCAACGAACCGAAATCAAATTTAAACCTAATCTGTAACTTGTAATCACAAAGCAATGTACCAATAACATGTATCAAATTAATATCTGCAAGCACAACAACAAAATCTGGAAATCTGATTTTTCATGTTATTCTTCTATGTCCAATGGCCTTAATTTAGTGAAATATCAACAGACCAAAACCAAATTCAATCTTGCTCTGTAATTGGTTATGGCAAAGCAATATACCAATTTGAAATAAATATTTGCAAACACAAGAAATAAAACATTTGGAAACTCAATTGATGCTATTTTCCGAAGTCCAAAGTGAAAATCGACAGACCGAGACGCACTTCAACATGTTCTGTAACTTGTTATGGCAAAACAATGTACCAAATATGAAATACATATCTGCAAGAACAGAGAAAATGCGGAAAACTGAGGACGGAGGGCGAACCTAAAGTCCCAATCGACTTTTTCCGTAGAGTACTAATAAATCACTGTTTATTAATACAAAAATTACGTATAAGAATCCGGAACAATACAATAATGATTTGATTTGAAGCCTCCAATAGTTTCAAACACAACAGAAAGCCACCTATTTGTTCGACATCAAACCGTGGGTTGATTGTAGGTTGTTTAAACTCCGAAACGAAGTTAGATGAGTTATGTTTGATGTGCGGTTTTAAAATACAGAAATATGTGAAAAATAAGGTTGACATTCAATACCGAAACGATGTAAATCGTGTCACACGTTGAAACACTATTTTTCGAAGACAAATTTGACTTTGACATACAGGTATTAATCGTAAAATAGGTGTTCCGTTGTAATATTTGGAAATTATTACGGCTTTCACAAAATTCGGTGTAAAGTAACGTGTTGAAAAAGACAATAGTTTTAAAAGCAGCAGAAAAATCACCGATTTGTTCAGCATTAAATCGTTGGTTGATTGTAGGTTATTTAACGTCTTGCTCGAAATATTTTCACTCATATGGAGACGTCACTATTACCGGTGAAGGACTGTAAAATTTTGGCCTATGCTCTTACAGCCTTTGAGCAGGGAAGAATCTTTATCGTGTCACACCTGTTGTGACACGGTGCTTCGGATTTTTATGGACTCGTCAAAGGATCGCCCCATTTAGTCGACTCTTACGACAAGCAAGGGGCACTTACTGGGATTACAATCCTGGACCCATTGCATGGAGGGGTGGGGGCTTAAAGCAACCTCAAAATACCCTGTGTTAATCCATGCGCATCAATTTCCCCCTGACACTACACCTATTAGTTAATAATTTCATTCTTATTGTATCTTTTGCATAACCTGGTTTGGTATGGGGATACACCCCATTGACAACCAGATGCCGGAATTATTTTTTCTCTCTCTAAATTTACATCGCAGCACTGTTTTCAGCCTTCTATGGAATAGAAAGTAAACGTGTACAATAAGATACTTCGGTTTGATACACATACTGTTTTCTTGTTGTCAATTGGCATCTACTTGCACGCAAATCACTGTTGTAAATCATCTTTCTCTGTATGATGGTCGAATAATAGAATAAAAGAAAGATATTACATTGTATTTTCAAAATAATGATTTACGAAGGAAGCATTGCCCCAGAGGCTGTTAATTTTGAAATACATTTTTCACTGGGGAAAGGGGGAGGATTATTTCATGGCTTGATCCGCCTTTCAACAAAGCAAACAAAAATCATACGTCACATTTTATCACATGACGTCAGTCACATTGACATGTGAATCGCGATTTGTCACTTCCTTATACATATTTTCTTGTGTTCGATTCACAGGCAATTGCATCGCTTGGGGGTCGAATTTATTATATAAAGAGTAAAGGTATAGAACTCTAAATATAGGGTACCCAAGTTAGCCGATGTAAAAACAATAAATTAATTGATATAAAATTCTACTTTCTATTTTGATTTATTCATACATAATCAATCTACATTATTACCAAAGTTCATCCCGAAATTCCGTATACTTCGCAAGATATGCAGAAATGAACTCGGAAAAAATGCCTATTATTTTTTGGTTGACTTTTGGCTTGGCCCTGAGACTATGCGACTACACAGAGTGTTTGAGCATTGCAACAAGCTATCAAATAGAATGTGCAGCATAAAATATCATTTCTAAAATGAATTTCTTACTCCAATTCATAAAATGAAGTCAGTAATAGCTCAAGTGACTGAAAATTTTAAACCGTCTGTACTTTCACTTATCACAGTCATTTTCATCGGTGCCACTAACTACACTGTACCCACATTGACATCATTATTATAAATCGTCAAACACCTGTGATAATGTGATTTAGATAAAAATAGACATAATAAGACATTTGTATATTTATAAAGACTTGTTATTAGCATAATGTATGTACTATAATGAATCAATATTGATAAATATTAGTTTTGAGTCTCTAAATCGTTAGGGGTCCTTCCATCTCTTTTGGGTAATTAGTTATAAGTACCTTAATGGCTGGGATTGTGAAAGTACAGACGGTTTAAAAAAAATTCAGTCACTTGGAGCTATTACTGACTTCATTTTATGAATTGGGGTAAGAAATTCATTTTAGAAATGATATTTTATGCTGCACATTCTGTATAATAGCTTGTTGCAATGCTCAAACACTCTGTGTAGTCGCATAGTGTCAGGGACCAGCTAAAAGTCAACGAAAAAATAATAGGCATTTTTTCCGAGTTCATTTCTGCATATCTTGGGAAGTATACGGAATTTCGGGATGAACTTTGGTAGTAATGTAGATTGATTATGTATGAATAAATTAAAATACAAAGTAGAATTTTATATCAATTAATTTATTGTTTTTACATCGGTTAACTTGGGTACCCTATATTTAGAGTTTTATACCTTTTACTCTTTATATAGTAAATGCGACCCCCAAGCGATGCAATTGCCTGTGGTTCGATTTAATATTAGCGACGGTGTTGCATGCAAGGAAAATTAGAAATTTTCACAGAGTTAATTTATAAAAGCCGTAAATTATTGCATTTTCGGATATTTTAAAGACTTACTTTGGGTAGGCCTAAACAAAGAAATTTCCCGTATTTTCTCAATCTGTCGGAGATGAGCGACTTCAAAGCCGATCTCTAAAGAGCAGCGAAATACACATTGCATGCATAGTCTACACATATTTTTTATCATGACAAACTTCACCTTTGAATAGTTTAAACGATATATATTTTTCAACAATCAACATTTTACAATATACATCTTAATAATATTGTAGAGATCGGGAAACAAGCCAAAAGGTTTATACTAATCCTGCTCTTAACAATTAGTAAATGTTTG
Source organism: Ostrea edulis (assembly GCF_947568905.1). Taxonomy (NCBI): domain Eukaryota; kingdom Metazoa; phylum Mollusca; class Bivalvia; order Ostreida; family Ostreidae; genus Ostrea; species Ostrea edulis. The sequence goes on from NC_079168.1 coordinate 38,434,130, forward strand.
TGATATATCTATAGTTCTTGATATCTCGTGTAAACTCTTCGACAGCTATTTGTTACCCACGTTGCCGAAATGGAGGAGTTTGCCAAAGCCCCGACACCTGCGTATGCGGTGAAAATTATGCTGGTCCGACTTGTTCAGACGGTAATCATCTCGTCACAAAAATCATTAATAAATTTCATAATTTTTTTTTTCACTTTCATAACATTCGGTATATTTTACTTTAGCCATTTGCAAACCTCATTGTTTGAATGGTGGTACGTGTACCTCTCCACCCAGAACCTGCTCCTGTACAGCTAAATACACGGGATCACGATGTCAAACTCGTAAGATTATCATTCAAACTTTATTATTTATATGCACTGAATTTGTTTGTCTTATATTTCTTTTAAAACAGACATTGCTTTCAACTGTAACAATGACTGCTTGTTTGTTGCAAACTAGTACAATCCGGTTTTTAGTACCACATGTCTGTAATCATCTCCAAATATGGAGCGTCATCAAGGTCAAAGGATGTTTTGACTGTTCCGTTTTACGTAACGAATGGGTCAACCATATATGATATTTTAGTACTTAAATCTACTTTATATTTTAAAACAATGCATAAATTGTATGAATAATACGTATACGGTGTGACCGTTGGACCGAGCGAAGCATAAAATGGTCATTGACGTTTCTTCATTGGTAATCATAATTCCGTTAAGTATGGTAGATTACGATTCATTTAAAACATATATTTTTTATGAAATTTTCATTGCGCTAAACACCCAGTTTTACAGGATCCGCCTATTCATTGAACGCGAGAAATAAAACGCAAGGCGGCGTAAACTGTGCATTGTGACGTCCTATTTAGCCTCGACGTTTTACTCTTTTTCAGAGCAAACAATTATAAACAACAACAATACATCCCGTATGCGATTAAAAAGGCCGTTAAAACTAAACCAAATTAACCAATAAATTCAAAATGGTAACATTCTTATTTAAAGAAACTCATGAACTCGTTCATCTATTTAGTCGTATTACTGTTTTTCTATTTGATGATCGGCTAAAAACCGTAACAGTAATAATCATACCATTCATTTTTAACAAACTGGGTGTTTGAAATACAAATTATACGTTCAAAATTAAAACATAAATAACTCTAGAAGCAACTAATTAACAAAGCAATATGGCGGCGCCCATATGAATCACAAAATTTTCAGTAAACGTACATGTATGTAGAGATTACCTTTATTCATTTGCTGATTTTCTCATTTCTTTTATTTTACATACGTGTTACCTTTAGAGCCTTGCTTCGCTCGGTATAAACAACAAAATGTCTTTCTTTGTTGTTTCATAGGGTGAGGAAGGTAGCAATCGCTTACGCGGGTTATGACTTTTTCTGCAATGCTTGCTACCTTCATCACCCGATGAAGCAACGAAGAGAGCATTTTATTGTTTAATTATTCCCTATGTTAATAGGTGTATGTATATGTTACATATGATTCTGTGTCAGTACGTACCAGTCTACCATCATATTATGTTATCGCTAGTTGGAAAAACCTTAATAGATTACTGTGCAGTAGCGTATTCTTTTACAGATATCAAACTTAATATTTTAGAAACAATGAATTGTCTTCACTGTTTATTTTATCTGTTCGTTATTCACAACATTTAATCGCAGATTTATAGAAACAATGGATTGTTTTTACTGATTATGAAAATGTCTTATTTCAGCTGTTTGTAATCCACAATGTCAAAATGGCGGATCATGCGTATCACCAGACACGTGTTCTTGTTTAGAGACGTACACCGGAAGTACCTGTGAAACCCGTAAGTATCTCTCAATATAAAACTATTACATGTTCTAGGTTTAGTAAATGTATAGAACTATGAAACCCGTAAATATATCTCAATATAAAACTAATATATGTTATAGGTTTAGTAAATGTATATAACTCTGCGCTAAATTGTTAAGGGATGGGAAACAAGCAAGAACCGCTCAATTTGTTTAGTATACACAAAATTGATTTGATACCCACCACCAATTCCTTTGTAATGTTATTTTGATGTGTGTGTGTGTGGTTTATTTGTAAAGCCCACCTTATTTGATTGCAGGCAGCTCTATTTCGGTATATCATTATGTGTTGTAGGGAATCAGATTGCATAATCATACCTATGATACATATGTTCTTGTATTTTTATTTTAGACTCATTCTGAGCTTATTATGTTATATACCTTCGTCATTTTCAAAATAAATGACAATTTTTCATTTAAAAATAATCCATACTCTAAGTCACATTTTCCTTCCGTCCCATACGTAGCAGCACATAGAAATGCCTGGAACAGCATTGTGAAATGTTCTAGTGATGAGCAGCCTAAATCAAGATGATTTTACTAACATGAGGGGTACATCTCAGTTAATGAGACAAACTATGTTCATTAACTATTCTGACTGCAGTACCGAAAACATGGAAATCGATCATTGAGTATTTTTCAAAGATGATGTAATGCAACTTAACAATCAATTTATTGGCATGACAATTATGGTAATTGACATTTTATCCGATTTTTTTTTCACGAATATAGATACGTTTCCAAGTTTTATGGTGACTATATTAATGTATGACGAAAGCATAAAGAACAATTTTGAACGATTTCAATGAAGTCAAAATTTTATGTTTATTGTTATTAAATAATAATGAAAGTTAAATATATCAAATCCATGTGACTAGTAAATGATTAGAAGCTAAACTTTTTTGTACTTGAAACTTTTCCAAAGAGTTGTTTGCCCTTGATAAAAATACGAAAAATCCAATCTTCTAAAAAGTATTTGCGGTGAATGATTTATTTATTTTTTATATTTTTATAGGGAGAAAATGTATGCAACTTTTATTTAAAAGCATGTTGATAATACATGCTTTTCCCGCACATTTAAATGTGAAATATTCCCGTGGGGATCCGGGTTAGAATAGGTCCTCAGTACCCCCTTGCTTGTCGTAAGAGGCGACTAAATGGGGCGGTCTTTCGGATGAGACCGCAAAAACGGAGGTCCCGTGTTGCAGCAGATGTGGCAAGATAAAGATCCCTCCCTGTTCAGTGGCCATAAGCGCCGAACATATGCCTAAATTTTGCAGCCCTTCACCGGCAGTGGTGACGCCTCCATAAGAGTGAAATATTCTCGAGAGGGACGTTAAACAACATTCAATCAATAATTGTGAAATTCAAGGTGAAATCAATCAAGCAGTAATCAGGATTTTTTAAATTCCTATGGTGGATTATTTCTATTTGATAATCTCTGCAAAAAGATATTATAAAAATCACACCACTCATTTATTAGAAATATACCAGTTTTACATTGAATACCTTAAACGTCTTAAATTTGAGGTAGCACCGGAATCGATCGCGAACCAAACCCAGTATGTCCCGGTTGCAATGCGATTCCCTACCCATAAGACTCTCATAGCGACCGAATTATACTCATAGCAATCGAATTATTCGCTTGCTTGATGTACATGTAATATTTAACGGATCATCAAAATTATCTTTTTGTAAAAGGTTCATCGTTTTACATGCGAAGCAGCGTGTGAAAACACAGTGAAATATGAACAATTACCGGAGATAGCTGTTGCAAAATATCCCAATAAAAAGGCAAAATTAGTGGGCCTTTTAAGTTTACCAGGAAGTAGTACTTCTCAACATTTGAAAATGTCAGCATGCAAAAACAGATAAGAGTACTGGACATACACTGTACATTGTACTTACATGTATATAGTGTTGCAGACGATTGAATTTCTACAATGAGCAATAAATGTATTGAGCACTGAGGTGGGTTTTTTTATTTTCAGCTTTGTGTTCTCATCATTCTCCCTGTTTCCCCGGAGTATGCACTGACACTATAAATTGTCAGTGTAAGGCTGGATTTACGGGAGATGGAGGACTCCAACGATGTAGAACCTGTACGTATATGAGCATGGTTTGCAAATTACATGCAGTTTCATGGGTAAACAAAGATTTAGGAGTAATGTTGAAGATACTCGTTATATTGTTATTTCAAAGCATTAAATTTGATAATAGATATTTGAAATTAGTCAATTGTTTTGGTTTGCAATATGTTGCTTAACAGTGTTTTTAGTTCAAATGAGCTGAAAGCTCGTTAGCTTTTCTGATCACTTTTTATCCGGTGTCCTTCTGTAAACTTTTAACATAATGGACTTCTCCCGAACCACAGGGTTAATTGCATACAAACTTGCCACAAAGCACAATTTGATAAAGAGAACTCAAGTTTGTTCAAATTCAAATGAAGTATCGCGCCCTGTTTGAAGTGGAAATAAGTAAGCACTAATAAACAAAATTGTATCTTTAAAATATTCTTTTCATGAACCACTGGGCCAATGTCAACCAAATTTTATACAAATTACCCTTTGTTGAAGGGGATTCAAATTGTTCAAACGAAGGTCCATACCCTCTTGAAATGGGAGCTAATCAAGAAAAATAGGGGGAATCAAGAAAAATAGGATGGGGTTCAAATTTACATGAACGCTTTCTGAGATATGGTAGATTCAAGTTTGTTCAAAGAACTGCAAACGATACATTGTAGTATTGTTTCGCAGTCTACCTTTTGCTTATTCTGTATAAGTTACCATTTTAAAATGATTTTGATGCCTATATTTTTACATGAATTTTCGTAAAAGTTGACTTATTTTACAAAATAATGAAAGGTAACTCAAAAATTTTGCTTAAAAATCACGTATGTCGCTATAGAATTCAATGGAAAATATTCTTTAAACATCTTTTCCCCAGTGAAACAAAAATTCATTTTAACAAGTATTATAAAATGTCATTTAGCATATATTTTATTGTATCACGGGAGGAGGGTATGTTTTATAGACTTTTCATCCTTTGATCAATCGCAAATGGGGTTAGCCTATGAAAAATAAAGATTAACCATTTTTATTCAATGATAAAAGTACTTTGACAAATTAAATAATTATTTATATCAATAAGTACTTTAAAATATATGACGTTTTAAAACCTGATTTCAGGGAACATATTGTTCTACCCCCTAGTCAAAAGAAATTGTAATTAAGAGCAATTAATTTATGCACTCTAAAGTTGGCATTGATAAAATCTCATGAGAAAACTTGCAGAGCTTTTTTGCAATATACGAGTTGAAATGTAAGCGGGAATCCAGAATTAACGTACGTAGTTCTTAAGCCTCCTTGTGACAAGACCTTACATATGGGATGGCAGGGAGGGGCTACAATAGGGGATCAAAGTTTTACATGCAATGTATAGGAAAATATTTCTAAATCTTTTCAAGAACTGATTAGTCATGATAACATACAAATATCCTTAGTAGTGCAGATTCAAGTTTATTATCAAAACAGACACCTAAGAACTTAATCTATTTAACAACGTGGAGTACCATCTAATTGCAACTACAGATCATCGTGAAATTTCCATTTAGAACATAAATGCATGCATGCAGTTTTAGTTTTGGAAATAGTAAAACCATTTACAACAGCCCTGTTTTCGATTTTGTTTAGACATAACTAGTTTTTGCTCAGTGGAATTGGATTAATGATCGAGAACAAAGTGATCGACAAAATGGTTTTAAGTACTTCAGTACACTGATTTTGACTAAGGATTACTCCGTTTACCTGATCGAGATATAGGGATTATGGCGGTGTGACAGGTTGATAGGATATTCTTAATCTTCTTAGACACCCGATCCCACCTCTGGTGTGTCCAGGGGTACGTGTTTGCTCTACTCTTAATTTTGTATTGTTTATAGGAATTGTGAGATTGATAACTCTTCTTTATCTTCACCTTTTCACTATGTTGTTTGGCAACCTAACCTATTCAATTTCAACCTAACGTAGTCAATATCTCAATATCTTATGAACTATTTAAGGTAGACTTTTCATATTTAGTCTATAGATTTCTTTTTGCAAAATCTTTTATTTCACTCCATGACCTTTGACATTGTGACGTTGACCTTCTCCAGAACAGCAAAGTCATGTTTGTCTTTTCTTATTAGTGTTGAAGAATCCACGTTTTATGTGAATTCAAGTTTGGTTATGTCATGAACTTTTAGGGAAAGGTTAGGGCCACAATATAGGTGAAAAATTTCCATGACAATAAAGATTTTTAAAAAAATCTTGAAGGTCACTATAGCAGGGCCAAGGTGACTCAAGATAGCGATGTGGCCCATGGGCCTCTTGTTTTAATTCAGATATACTGTTATAGTTCAATCAAAAAGATTTTCTAACTAGTCTGCAGGGAAATTGAGCACCTTATGTTTAATACTTACACTGCAGTGCTGTTTTATAATATATTTTTCTATACTGAAAACTATTTTTTTCGCAGTGGATCACTGAAAATCAGAATGGGTGTTGCTAAAACGAGGAACGGAAGACGAAACAGAACGAAATTTAAGAATTAGAATGGTTATTATAGATTCGATAACACCCAAAATCGGACAAATGCGTTTTACTTTCATTAAGATCATGATTTTAGGAAGTTGTTTACAAGTGGTAAAATAATCTCATATCAAAATTCTGCACCATAAATTTATTAAGCTCAATTAAATGTTTGTAGAAGTTTACAATCTTGTAATTTCGACATTAGCGAGCAGCGACATATGGGTACAGACAAGATTTATATGCCCCTGCCACCCCATAGCACCTTGTCACATGTATATATTTACACAAAATACAGTGTATGTGTGTGTTTACAACGGGAAGTGTGGTATGTATAAAACAACGATAATTTGTGATTTGACAATCAGCAAGTTTTAAGATCTCGTGTAAGATTACTCGTTAACATAGACTGAGTGACCACAGCAATTCAATACTAAATAAGCCAGAACTTCTAACAGCTGATTTCCAATCCAACAACTGGTATCGCATTATTTATATTGATAATCAGATGACTTTTTAATTTTAAAAACATATATTATGTTAGCCTTTTAGCTATTTCATATATTATGAAATAAATCTGTCACTTCTTCTTACTAAGGTCATAAACTTCATCTTAGTTTAAATTGATTCTGTTTCAATTAATTTCTCTTTGGGTTTAACACAAATCCGCAGGATTCTGGTACATGCACAAACTTGCTGTAAATCGATCCAAAATGAAATGTGAAGTTCGATTAACTGCAAGTTCGATCTAGAAAGGCTATGTTTGGGAACATTTTTGGAGAAATCTATCTTATATTTTTCGATGTTGTTTTCGGGGGGGGGGGGGGGGGGAGGCTCATATACATTGGTTAGGTATATAATATTGTCTCCTATGGGAACCAGAAAAAAAGTAATATAAATTGAAAGCTTAATTATATTTGGGTTTTTTTACAACATACATTCACAATCGGTGGGAGAGGTGGAGGGGTCGGAAAATGACATGCCTGGAGAAGGGGATGACAATCACAATGCTCGCTTAATATTTAATATTGTTCATAACTTATTATGATTTTAAGATACATATGTCTTTGTATGAAGCATTGAAACGGTAGATTTTCACCATAACGTACTGTTTGCTTTGTAATTTCTGCTTCCCTTGTTCATAAGTCTTTTGATTTTACAAAATGTTGACCTCATAATATTATTACATACACTATTTTCCGTTCCAGTTTCCGTTCCACAATTTAGCAATGCCCCATCGGAGTCTTTGTGGCATTAAATTGTAGACACTGCAAAAATACTGTTTACTTCGGAATATCATTTTTCTGACAAAGCCTATAATATATTAAAAGTGATATTTTCTTTTCAAAACTTCTAAGAATTTAACATTTCTCTTATATCAGAGTCTTTACATTGCAGTGGATACTAATAATAAGCCTATCATAACGAAATGTTCAGTATCTCTGGCTAATATTGAGAGAACTGGAGATAAAAGAGAGCTGTACCGATTCATGACAGATTCTTCCGATCCAAACTCTACAGAACCTGACATGTTGTGGTTAAGGAACAAGGACTACAATTACGTCATTGCAGATTTCTCTGCAATATATGCCCCTCCTGATAACTTCACACAACCAGATTACGTCGACAACTTTAAGTTAGGAATTGTGAAAGGGAAAATGCAACTAGATTTGCATAAAGTAGATAGAAAAGGTTGGTGTATTATTCCAAAGGAAGGGAATTCTTAAATATATGCATAAAATATACCCAAGGTAAGCTTCATGTTTATTTGAAATTATATTAAATTTAATGTTACTTATCTTTTCAAAGATCCAAACAATCCATTCATAAGTTTGAATAGATCAATATATGAATGCCCAAGTCAACCAGGATCTGCAAATCCAAGCACAGGCGTGTTCCTTTGCAATGTCACCAACCCGAATTTCGACAGACTGTTAGAGGACGGAGATAAGTAAATATTGCATGAATTTAACTCAAATACGTGTAGTATTGCTTCTGACCACAATTCACCTTACATGTACATAGTAAGTATGTATTTAATGATGCTATGCTTGTTTTATCTGTAGTTTGACATTAACCGTAATAGCCGAAAATGGAGGATTTCGAACATTAAAGACGCCATCTAACAGATATGAAAACGACGTCTTCATCGGCCAAACCTCGCAGAAATCAATGCTGTTTCGCTTTGACTTCAAAAAACCACACCACTGTCTACTGAATGAGTCATGCCAATCAAAAGCTTTCACCGTAAACAAAGATATCACAAAGGTGATTTTTTTTAGATAAATGTTATGCGTTGCATGGTGAAAGCATGCATTAAAAAAATGGAGGGATTGGAGGAAATATTTCAAAGAGGCCACTACGCCGCTTCTAATTGTTTACAAACTGTTTTCGATTCATCTTGCGGCTGTTTGCTTGTTTTACATCCCCTCGATAATTTGTCACTCATATTGATATGTCACCAATTGTAGGTGAAAACCACAAATTAAGACATATGCTTAGCGTTTACGGCAGTATCAGTAAGGGTTCTTTAACGTGCGACCGCCTACGGCGACACGGGACCTCTGTTTTAAGGTCATGTGCGAAAGCCCTTGATCTTGGGGAAAATTATATCTAAACTCACGCTTGCAATGATATGTAATGGTTATCTTCTAGCATCCGAGTAATATTCACATTATCAAATAGATGGGCGGACTTCTGTCACGAGTGCGCGGAGCGCACGGGTGAGAGAAGGACCGTCCATCTCTTTGATAATGTGAATTTTACGAGGATGCTAGAAGATAACCGACTTGTCACATATTTCAAAAGCTACTCATTTTACATTTATTGAACCATACATTCAATACAATGGTAGATTGCTATAGTTGCATGTGTATATAAAATTTAATACGCTTTACCCGTAAAACAGCGAAAATTGATTATCCCTGTCAGTATCAATCACATATTGGTGGCCTCATAAATATTTTTTCAGGAATTTAATTCTATACATGTATTTTATACAAATGTTTTGAGAAAACATGTATAATACAAATATTAAAGTAGGAAAAGGATTAAAGACTTGCATTAGCAAACTCTTTATAAAATGAGAGAGAGAGAGAGAGAGAGAGAGAGAGAGAGAGAGAGAGAGATTTAACATTACTGACTGGAAAAAAACTGGGTCACAGGTATGTGTCTATATGTTTCAACGCCCATCGTCAATCGGCGCACGCTTTACCCGTAAAAAGCAAACTAACTTAACGAAAACTGATTATCCCTGGCAGTATTTATCACATATTGGTGGCTGTATAACACAAATCTTAAAGTGGGAAAAGTATTAAAGACTTGCATTAGTAAACTCTTTATAAAATGAGAGAGAGAGAGAGAGAGAGAGAGAGAGAGAGAGCTATTTAACATGACTGACTGCAAAAACGGTCACAGGTATGTGTATACATGTACATGTAGTTGTTACGTAACACTTCTCGTCTGTTTCAACGCCCCAGACATCGATCGGCGCACGCTTTACCCGTGAAACAACAAAAGTAACTTCAAGAAAACTGAATTATCCCTGTCTTGTTTCTATTGTGTAATTCTGATGTTAGTACCGCCCATGCGATAACAAGGTGGGAGGAGCTCGTTTTATCACATATGCGATAACAAAACCCTGTTGGTGATAACCAGATACAATACCTGAACAACAAAAGAAAATCACTGTAAATATGTGACAAAAATATGGTAGGACAACATTTCTTTGCACATGAAACATACAGATATGTAAGAAAGCCGGATAGGCTCATTTTTGAAAACTAAAAAAAAAATCTAATTCGTTATAACGAGTTAGTATTTCGTTATAACGAGTTAATTATCTCGTTATAGCGAGTTAGTTATCTCGTTCTAACGACTTAAATATCTCGTTATAACGAGTTAGTATCTCGTTATAACGAATTATCTCGTTATAACGAGTTAGTATCTCGTTATAACGAGATCATTAACCGCGTTATAACGAGATAATTAACTCGTTATAACAAGTTAGTATCTCGTTATAACGAGATAATTAACTCGTTATAACGAGTTAGTAACTCGTTATAACGAGATAATTAAGTCGTTATAACGAGATACTAACTCGTTATAACGAGATAATTAACTCGTTATAACGAGATATTAAATCGTTATTACGAGATACTAACTCCTTATAACGAGTTAATTTTTATTTTACTTTTTCAAATATGAGACTATCCGGCTTTCGTAGATATACAAGTTGCACTTCGTAAAGAGCAACTCGTATGATACTGGACTTTTGCGAGAAGGACTGACTTTTACAGTCAACGACTGCCTTGGACATTTAAACCTGCGTATTGTATGAAACACGGTAACGTTAGATATATGACATTGTTGGTATATTCTAGTACATGCAAGGTGAAGATAACGAACAGTGATCAATCTCATAACTCCTACAAGCAATACAAAATAGATAGTTGGGCAAACACGGACCCCTGGACACACCAGAGGTGGGATCGGGTGCCTAGGAGGAGTAAGCATCCCCTGTTGACCGGTCACACCCGCCGTGAGCCCCATATCCTGATCAGGTAAACAGAGTTATCCGTAGTCAAATCAGTGTGCCAAGAACGGCTTAACACTCGGTATGAAACACGTCAGACAGCATTTGACCCAATGCGAGGTTGTATTGACGAACTAGATCGTTATAACGACCATAGAATTTGCGAAATGCTGACTTCAATCGAGACTGTTGAAATCCCTGTACCATCAACTTGTTTGTCAGTAGCTTACCTCGATTTAAAAGCTGACTATACCCAGAACAAGCTCTTGCATATCGAATCAGTTGAGATATATAAACACCATATGCAGGTGATAATGGAATATTGCTACATAAATGTGGGAAGTTGACGATGGAGAAGCTGAAATCATCCCGTTTGTCATACAGTTGAGTTGTCAGTTTGCCGTTAATGTCTACTTTCAATAAAATATCTAAGTATGAAGCAGAAGTGGACAGGTATATTGTTACAGTAGGCATGTTACATTTCAAACCATCTGAACGTCTTTCATTTATCCGACAATTATCAAAAATTAAAAACATAAGGCTACTAAGTCTTTGCATGTATACCTAGATGTAAATTTTAACTCGCGCAGATTTAAAAAGTCATTGCATCATGATGAATCGAATGTAAGTTTATTATGCAGGAGCAATGCGTTTCTTTTATCATAAAAATGTGTAAAGTTGTTATACAGCTTTATTCAATCAAACACACACAGGTACAACACAAAGCAAGCTAAACGTACTGACATTTCAGAATTGCATGTAACCATCTGTAGCTATTGAATATATCGGAGAGCTACGGATCCAACCCGTATAAAAACCTTCGATTTACGGCGCTGAAAAATCTGCTCGGATTGCCGCCTCAAAATATAAAAAAAATATCCCTGTCACATTTTCCCACTATACATGTACGGCTGTCCAAAAATTCATTAAAGCCCCATTGTAACCGAAACTCGCAGCTTCAATTGATTTCTTTTGCTGATGTAGCCATATTGGGTAGCAGTCAATTCGAACCCCGTTGCTTTTTATATATATTCATTGTATCCAATATGAAGTTCGTATTCGGTCATCATTTATGATAAACAGGAATACTGGACGTGAAATACGCTCTTGAGTGATTGCCTATTAGCCTGGTCCCTGCGTCCGATTAATCCGTTTTAATACTGACATTTAAACAGAACTTTGGGAGAGGGAGGGGGGATGCAGACTACTGAAAGCCGTGAATCCAATTCAATATTCACTCCTATTTAAACAATTCTTATTTAAACCATTCTTTTTATTCAAACAATTCTTTTTATTTAAACAATTCTTTTTTAACCGAACTGGAATTATTTCATTAAAATATTAACTAACAAGAGGTCCACAACATAGCATTAGAGAAAATGCCATTTGAATGCTTTACACAAACACTATATTATAAACCAATTTAGGTCCCGCTCTGGGGTCAGAACCTCTATCCCGGATATCATGAAATATACAATTTGGGTAGAGACTGTCCTCTCTAGATGATTTTCTTACAGATGTTAGGTTATAAAGAGGAAGATTTTTGAAAATTTGTCAATTTTTTTTTGTTTTTATTCCACTTTTCAGGCCTCCTTAGAACTTGGGAGTCCTGGAATTTGTAAAATACCCCTTTGTCCCAAAGATGCTTCAAACCTAATTAAAAAAGAATTGAATTAGTAGTTATCAAGAAAAAGTTAAAAGTGTTGAACTGTTAACGCACGCCTCACGAGGGCGGACGCTAACTAATTGCAATAGGTCTTATGACTGACTCAGGTGACCTATAAATATTTATGGGGATATTAGGTCATGGAAAAGAGTACGATTATGGAAATGAACAGGGATCGAATTTACTGGGTGCCGAACATGGCTAGCTACGTCATCAAACGAAATCATTTGAAGCTGTGAGTTTTCAGTTCATCTGGGGATTTAATGAATGTATGGAAGTGTGTTTGGACACAAGTATAGTGGGGAAGTATGTTAGAAATTTTTGAGACGGCGATGCAGGGATACAGCGATCTACGGCATAAACCGTACACAGAGTTTTCTCAGCCATTAATCGAAGGTTTTTATAACCCGTGGATCTGTAGCTCTCTGGTCTAACCCGTATTTTCCCAGCTATATCTGTATATTCTAAAGAAGTGAATTGGTTTCCTCTGTTCAATTAATTACGAAAAATCAAAACTCTGTATTAGCACACTTCATAGAAACATATCTATCAAAGGTGTAACATCAAACATAAATGTGTATGCCTTCCACCAAATGGAAAAATCATTTTGACAAAATTTTAACTTAATTTGAAAGATGAATCATAAAGTCTCGTGAAATGCCTCAATTTTCATTATATTAGACACGGGACCTCTAACAATGTGAAATACTCGTCGTTATACATTAATTATTATCTTTTGCAGTGTAGTTAATCACTCGCACACCCCACAAGCTTGTCACTGATTACCAGTACTTATATTTGATACATTTGAAATAAGGTATACATTCTTTAAGATTTGAAATACACACGACATTCCATGTAAATTTCAATACTCGCGCCTTTAGGTACTAAGCTTATGACACGCGCTGATTTAGAAGATGTTTATGGAATTATAATTACACTGAAGCTTCAAAATATCACAAAACACAGTCAAAAATGTAAATACAATTGCTTTTGAAGATATATACATCGATCGCGTCGACACACCCAAATAATAAACGTAAAATGCAGAAAATCTACGTATTTACGGAGTAAGTGGATATTCTTTATATTCTCTAACAATTTATTATAACTATCTCATGTAATATCGATTATTTTGTGTTCTCTTTTGTCCTTTGTACATTATGTATGCAACGTGTCTTGTAAAAATATCACAAATACTAAAACAACCAATTTGATTCTATGAATAAATGTTAAAGATTTACTTAAGTTAATTTATTGAAGTCACACCATGCATTTCCGCTTGTAGTTCGTGTGTACATTATGCATCAGTTTTGTAGTTATAACTCTACCATGCTTAGAAAACTTGAACATTTCTGTATATTGCATCGGTTCATCGTTAAATTCATGTATACCAATATGTCACGAAAAGGTTTCCGTCCATTTTGCTCGTGTCAAAGTCAGCCATTGATTGTAAAAGTCAGGCCTTCTCGCAAAAGTCCACTAATACATCACATCATTTACTTTTGAATTCTATCAAAATTTGATGGAGATTTGCAATTAAACACGGAACTTTTAATTGACAGAATTAAGGTGACATTATTTCAAAAGTGTATTTTTTCTCTGCAGGAGATTTTGTGTGTATAAAATGTCGCCGTAATGCTTGAATTTAAGAGGAATGATTTGATAATCGGGAGGGGGATGTTTTATTGTTTTATATTAGCAAGTGCCGCACCTACGTTTACTGTGTTGGGAACGACTTCAAAAGTTAACTTCTTGTGCGAATCTTTCCGTGTTTTTATGTCTTTCAGAAGTAACAAACTTTTGTATAACCCATTTTAACGGATACATCTTTATTCGAAAGACAATTAAAGCATTAGAAAAAAGTATATTAGTGCAGACTTTAAAGAATTAGAGGCACATCAACTTACCCCTTTCCTGAAAATAATTCTTTTCTTGAAAATCACCAATCACAGCTAAATTCATAATGCATACACCCCTCCCACCAATCGATTCTTGGACACACACCCTTCCAACCAATCGGTTTTTGGACACACACCCCTCCCATCAATCGATTCTTGGACACACACCCTCCCACCAATCGATTCTTGGACACACGCCCTTTCCACCAATCGGTTCTCGGACACACACCCCTCTCATCAATCGGTTCTTGGATTATTTTCTTTAAAGGTTGAAAAATGTCTCAAGAAAAATAATTTGCTGTAATGTTCTTTAGAAAAAAATCTTGGACCTAAAATACCTTATTCATTTGTTTGACTTAAAGGACACATCTCGTGTTTTCAAAGTATACAGAATTATCTGCATTTTGTCTTCCTTATGCTTATAGAAATTAATTGTAATAGGTCGTTCGCTGAAGTATTGTGATAATTAGCCTCAATACGGACTTAAATCTAAGCACCGATTTCAAAAAGCCTAGATAATTAGATAGGTAGTCACGTGGTACAGTGACGTCATATGCGACCTTCGTCGATCAACTTGTAAAAGTAGTGTTAGATATTTTTAAAAACTCGGGTTTTAGGGGCCTAATTTATTTACCATGGTTAACATTTATTTCGATGTTGACAAATTTTCCGAGTCTTATATCTTTTAACCACCAGTGCATACAAATAGCGATCCAAATGTAGCGTGGAAAGCGACTCGTATGAAATCTGCATTTGCAAGTAAATAATGTTTACATGGGTTCGCTGTCTAAAGACTATTTGGTAATTCCATTTCTTTCAACTTTCTTTAAACAACTGTAACTAGCGTTGTTGCTTTTCTAAAATAAACAGTGAACTTATTATCAAATTTATTTTTGGATAAGTTACATAGGCCAAAATTATGATACGATTACGTATCATTGACAACTAGACCTACTGTCACGGGTGCATTTCGGAAAAAAAATTTATCAAATTTATAGTGAAAATCACAATACTTTTAAATTATTCTATTCAAGCAATTTTATTAATCATTATTTTTTTAATCTACACGTTGTTACTTAGGAAATGGCAGCGCGGCGTGCTGTTGTTACGTATGCGTTCCTTTAAAAAAAAAAATGAAAGCATTATAATTCAATTCAAAGTTGGGAAATATTTTTCATATTTTATTATTTATAATTGAAAGTTCAATTATCTTTTATCTTTGAATTTCTTTTTTAAAACTACCAGTTGGTGGAAACTGCGAGCACAAGTTCTGCCTATATGTTGTTACAAGGTGAAGGCCTGTTGGTGCGAGTGTGTGTTGAATTTGAGAGCAGAACGGAAAGCATATGCCATAGGCCTATATGTAACAGTGCATAGCTTCGATAGACCCTATTTTCTCGCAGTTTATCTACGTCTTTGTCCAAGTGCTTGTTTGAAAAAGTAATGGGACTAATTTTACTGTGGGTTTTTTTTATGGCAAAGTCGTTGTGTCGACAATAAATATTCACGTCTTGTCCCTCATACCTTCCTTCGAAAATTAAAAAAAACCCACACAGTCCAAATCTTCTCTACAGACAGCAAGTACACCCTTAAACGGCACAAAACACCCTAATGCCGTGTTATTTACAAGCCGTTAATGTGATAATTGGTTTTTTTTGTCAATTAAATCTAACCTGTTTATGAAATGACTAACAACTGTTTTCAAATCTTTTAGCTCGAGGTCGCATATGACGTCACAGATTATGGCACGTAAAATATCGAATAAAATATGCATATCGCAAGATTTGAATTTCATCGCTTTCAAACTCGAAAACTACGCAAACTGTTTTATTTGAAACACATGTAAAGTAGTTTTAGGCATGAAATGAATTAATTTTGTTGAAAAAATTAAAAAGTTTAGAAACATGCGATATATCCTTTAATTCAGTATCCATTAATAATTCTAACAAATCATGTTAGATGGTAGAAGATGTCATTTGAATTCCCCATCAATTTCATTCAGACTTTTGTGTACATCATAACATGTCGGTCTTAATCTGGACACTACTTCTGTGCTTCTCAATACACTGTTTGCAAATGAAAAATGAAGAAACGAACAATGATTAATCTCATAAATTCCATAAGCAATACAAAATAGATAGTTGGGCAAACACGGACCCATGGATACACCAGAGGTGGGATCAGGTGCCTAGGAGGAGTAAACATCCCCTGTCGACCGGTCACACCCGCCGTGATCCTTATATCTTGATCAGGTAAACGGAGTTATCCGTAGTCAAAATCATTGAGCCACGAAATGTCTGACAATCTGTATGAAACACGTCAGATCAAACTAGATCGTTATAACGACTATAGAATTTGCGAAATGTTGACTTTAATCGAGATTGTTGAAACCCCCGTACCATCAAACTTGTTTATCAGTAGCTTACCTCGATTTAAAAATATAATTCATTATATTTCCTTAATATATTGAAGTACACGTATACAAACTTGTTTCACTATCCCCTAACAGTGCAATGAACTAATTGATATCCTAAAAAGAACTAGGCACGTTAACTTGTAAATTTTAAAAAGTTTTGCAATTTTGCTAATGAAACGTTTTAAAATTCAAAGTAGAAACTTTTAGTAATTGATTATTAACTTTAATACCAATGTTAATTAAACGTTTAAATGAATGCTATCATTCTATGGCAATCTCACTTTATGTGTGGGAAATTACGCAAAATTTATCCGGAAAAGATTGATTGATTGGGGGCCCTCCGCGGAGAGTTGATAACTAAAAAATAAGTAATTCATCAGTATCAGAGAAATGATTATATGCCATATGGTTTAGCATACAGATGTTATAGACCTGGTTTTATTTGTGAGACATTATTTTTAGTACATTCACAATGTATTCATGTGTTTGCACCACGGTCTAGGAAGTTCAGATCATGTATATTTCAACTGCTTAGTTAAATGTATTACGGCAAGAGTCGGTTGCCAAACAATACAACGACAATACCCTATCACAAAAGCAAAGTATCCCATTCTTTTCCGTATTGGGATACGCTCAAAAGTAATGGGTGATTAACAATCTATTGAGGTGGTTTTAGCCTTTTTACTTCAAATTTCACTTTTCATTTACAATTGGCAATGCATAAAAATTTGATTTTGTAGAATCAATTTACATTTTCCTGGGATGGATGGTCTGATTCGCTCTCCGGAATGGGAAGGTATACAATTCAGGAGTTTCTTCTTAAACCGAACGAGAACGTGAATCCAAATCTTACAGAGCCAAATCCTTGGGATCCATCCAAGTCATTCGACTTTAGTGACTCGGAAAGATATTTTACATACACACCAGATCAACCGGGAATGTACGCCTTTCTCCTGAATGTAATAGATAATGCAAACAATACTCAATATGCAAGAACTCTGGTTTTATATGATAATCAATCTTCAGTTACCATCGATACTAATTCGCCCCTAATTGCAACAAGTGCAGCAGAAGAGACAAACTATAAATGGCAGAATAGTCTGACTACCGACATATCCATCTCCTGGAGAGGACATTTCAGAAACACATTTCATGAAAACAATAAACTCTTAGTTCCTGTAACACCCTATAAATACTACAATCATTATGTAAAATTCCACAAAGCTGTGCCGGATAAGCTAGAGGATAAAGACGGCGATAGAACACTGGCACGTGTAACAAATGTGCACGGTATCGTTGGATTTCAATACACATATCGACATGTGAATCAGGGAAGTCAACCACCGTCTGATTGGAATCCTGTAAGCGATATAAACTCACAAACAGCATCTTTCAATATCCCAAGGAGTAATGGAGATGGTTTAAATGTGTGGGTTAAAGCCACTGACGTCCTTGGAAATAAACAGATTGACGTCATGCAAGTTTACTTTGACGAAACGCCTCCAGATCCTTTAACACAAAGGAGCGTCAACTTCATCAAAAATCTGAAAAATTCCACCTTTCCTTTCTCAAGTCGGTGAGTATATCTGGAAATGATATGATTGTATAATGCTTGATAAAATCTAAAATAATGTCAACAACATTTTCTATATCAACAGCTTGGAGATTAGTGCTCATGACGGAGAAAGTGGTATACACAAAATTAGTTGGATTCTAAAGTCGAATCACAGCGACGAAGTCTTCCAAACTGGTTTGATACCTGGTAACAAATCAGAGGTATTTTACCGAGTTCTGAGACCTTTCTCACCAAATATAAGATAAATCATCATTAGATAAAAGCATTGCGCCACTCTTTAAAATAAATGGACGATTGAATATTACTTTGGGTCGTATGCAATTATTAATTGCAACGTTTTTCATTGAGTAATTTGTCACTGATCAGTAAATACTCTATTACAGATGGAGCTTGTTCATCTTGATGGATACAAAAACCATATGGGCGACTATTTTTATTACAAACATTACATTGAAGTTAACAACTGTTGGATGGTGGTTTCCAAGGAAAATTTTCAGACTGAATTTATCAATTTGGAGCTCACGGCCTATAACCGCGCTTTGGAATCAACTAACTTCACCTTGATGGTACATGATTTGAATGCTTTCTAAATTTACATACGATTTGCAGCAGATTATTCTTCAACCATACCTTCAATGTCGACATTTTATCTTTCAGATACCGGATTTAGAATCCTTAGACGGAATAGACGATTGTAAGTTTAAATGTAATAAGACGTCGCGTGTCAAGTGAATACATTTTTTGTGTGAAACGTTAACATACGAAGAAAAATATAAAACTTATGGATAATTATTATTAATTGATAGGATTTACATCCCCATATGATTTACCAACGATAAAGCATATATCTCATTATTCCAACTTTGTCACCTGTTGTGATCAAAAACAAAGAAATGATGTTTAGACTACACAACACACACACACACACACACACACACACACACATGATTAATCACTGTTCGTTATCATCAAATATACGAAAGGCGAAGAATTCGAAGTAAAATTGTCCGTGCTTAATATTATTTATTTCTTCACTTATGGCAGTTATGTTCATATATATATATATATATATATATATATATATATATATATATATATATAGCGTTAAAATCCAACAACACTCAACATCCAAAGTGTCGGATTTGATAGTAGATACGAGGTCAAATCAAAAAGGATAAAAAAGCACTAAAAAGACCAACAAAACGAACTGTGAATTGTCAAATTTTCGGAACGCCCTGTCCCTTCTTCAGGACGATAGAATATTTACATAGAAAACTAAAACTACACCTAAACTACAAAAGCTTATAACAAACAAAACGTCTACATAATAAAATTATCGAGTGTAGCCTGTGGCTATAGAAAAGTTTGTTCCCGTCGAGCGTCAGGACTAAATGGACTAATCAGTCCTACGCTGATTCAAGTCGAAAACAAAGAACGAGTTAACACATAACGACGTCTTATGCGAATGAAGGGGAAATTTTTTTTCGTTAAGCATATTATGACGTCACAGATAACAACAAACAATTTCACAGTAAGCTATTGAGAGCAAGTTTTAAAGTCTTAATAAAGTGTCAAATATCCAGAACAAATAGATGAATGTCTTTCTAAAGACTTTATTTTAGAGGCAACAGCACTTGTTCTACAAAACAAAATAAAACAAAACTACACTCGGTTTTTAGAGGAATTATTGTACCAAAAAGTTAAACAGATGACAAAATGGGGAGAATAATGAAGAAATATACCTATTTCAACAGCAGGAGACAATTAAAAATCTTAGAGGACTGTTTCGCAATGAATTCAGATGAAAGGTGAAGATAACGAACAGTGATCAATCTCATAATTCCTACAAGCAATACAAAATAGATAGTTGGGCAAACACGGACCCCTGGACAGATATGAAGTGTTCCACAAAAAAAATTAATTGATGTGATAACATGTGCTGGATGTGGAAAACATTATATCGGTGAAACGGGGACTACTCTGCGAACTCGTATACGAGTTCATAAACAACACATTTCAGTACCTGAATATAGAAAAATTAAAGTTAGTGAACATTTAGATGTGTGTGGCCACGGGCAATTCAGTGTATTTCCATTTTATAAACTTTATACAGAAAATACTATTTAGTATCGAGTAAAACAAAGACACTATTTTTTAAAAAGCTGTCTTACTGTGAAATTGTTTGTTGTTATCTATGACGTCATAATTATGCTTTACGTAAAAACCCTTTCCCTTCATTCGTTTATGACGTCGTTACGTACGTGAAATGTCAGGACGCCTTTATGACGTCAGACCATTTCAAAACTATTTTAAAATGTAACGCCTGAGGATTATGAAATGAAAGCGCTTGCGTTAAAATTATAACTTTGTATGCTGTTCATTTTATTTCTTTTAATATCTTATACCAGACATTGTGATTTTTAAAACAGAAAAATAATTTGGATTACAATTACTGTCTATTTAAATATATACATGCACTGTCTATCTATATATACAATCAATTTCTATCTATATATAAAAACAATGTCTATCTATAATCTTAGTCTTTTTATATATACAATCACTTTCTATTTATAATCACTGTCTATTTATATATACAATCACTTTCTATTTATGTTCACTGTCTATTTATATATACAATCACTTTCTATTTATAACCACTGTCTATTTATGTATGGTTCCACGTAAAAATCAGGCAAAATCGCATTTTCGTGATAAGTCCATGTTCACGAAATGAACCCAAACTTAGCATACTAACTCACCGTAATATGTTTGGCAAACATACAAAGTAGTTTTGATTTATTTCGCCTTGTTCCAAAATTATGGACAGATAATTATGAACATGGAGAATTCACGCTTAGTGCAAATCTATACAAAACACTACTTGTAATCCCTTTGAAATCTAAGAACAGCAAAGCAGGTATGAAAATATATCATTATATAACATTAAACAAATAAAAAAGGCATGCTCTGAAATAAATATTTTTTTTGAAAGTTTCAATATAACATTTTAAAACCTCTCTGAATGTTTCGATTTTAATGCAATTTCGGTTATCGTTCTTGAATTTAACCTCGATGATCGCTAGGGGCGCTGCTTTGTCAACACACAAAGTGCTCGGAATATGGCGGATCCAAAACTGAATGCCGTGTAGGACAATATTCCGACAGAGTGTGAACTACCATCAAGCCTCCTCTAAAGGAAACGAATATATTTACCTTCGGAGAGTGTCAGAAATACATTGATGTATATGGCGTCACTGAAGATAGAACGTGTGTGGAGCAGCCGACAACGAAGACCGAGCAACATATCTTATATGACATGTCACCAAGTCGGCGCATTCCGGTAATTTCAAATGGTGTGATTTACATATTTAATAAGTCAAAATTCGCAATATTTATTATTCATGTTATTACTAGCATAAAAATCATAACGAATGTTGTATTATACAATGTAGCATTGCATGAGACGACTGTGTGCAGATGACACCCACTCCCTTGTTTCAAAAAGTCATACTTTCAACAGTTACGCTATGATATGTTGTAGGCCTAGGCTAGTCGACGGCATGTTTCACTATCAAACTTCCCGTCTCCTGCTCAGTGAGCATGTTTCATTTGTAATGGTCTGCAATAATAGCAGACATCTACGTATCCTCCACACAAACGCCTCTTGTCTCAGATAGAAATGTAGATTATGCCTAACTGAGGATCAATAGGAGTAGGTATCATCTCAAAAGAGTGTGGTTTTATGTACTACATGTAGATTTCAGTCGAATTTGCATATAAAAATTTAAGACATGATACAACTTTGTGAGATGCAATGTTAAGTATATAATGTGATCATACCCTTCACAAGTTACAAGTCACAAGTCACAGATAGCTAAGTGGTTAGGTATCTGGATTAGCATGCCGGAGGTACCGGGTTCAAATCTCAGAATGGATGGGATTTTTTTCTTCAATTTATTTTATATACACATTATTGTTTTTTCCTTCAAGGTGTTCTATATAAACACACACAAATTTTTTAAATATTATTTCATATGCACAAAATCATTTCTTTTAGTGGTCACCATTCAGCTCTTGACAAATCGGAATTCATATTTTAAAAACATATGCATACTATTAGACATATCAAAGAAAATATTTAGGGTCTGTAGTTTTTTAAAGAATTCCATTTTATTGTAAAACAATTCATAATGTTAATTATATCTTGACATTTTTATTAGATATCTATTATATTACTATTAAAGTCTGCCTCAATCTGATATGGTCATGGGGACTGGTTAATGTATGGGTTCTTGAATTTATATTTCTAATAATAATATATAAATATAACAAAGATCAAGTCATTTAGCTAATGTATATTTCTTTAAAGTTTTCATACCAGCATCATGGAGTGTCATTACCATCACTACATGCATTGGAAACCTCTGGTAAATACATGTAGCACATATGTACCAATGAATCTAAAGTGTAAATGTTTTATAAACCTCAAACTTGGTAGAGCAGTATAATATTATATAATAATCCTGATATACAAGCACTATATGACCCCTTCTGATAATGAGGTCAAAGTCAACCAACCCCCAACCCACCATTATAGGAAAATATTGGTCACTCAGAAACCAGACTCAAAACCTGATACAGCTGTTGCCCTGACTAGTACCCGAACCTACTTGTCACTGATTTAGAATATTTGGAACACCTTCTCAATGCCATATACAAGTTTCTTTAAGCATTTCTTGTTTTCAAAAGTTTTATATGCTGTTTTAGTATTTTATTCTTTCTAACTACATGTATAATTTAAAAATCAATGTGTACTATGACTACTAGGCTCTGAGTCGTGTACTTTATTGAAAGTTTTATGATATAAAATGTTCAAACATTCTCAAAAACTAGAGAAATATATATTATATACATGTATGTTGAGGAGAGAAAAATAAATAAATTCTTGTGTCCTGAAAATCAGTGTCTATCTTATTGTATTGTAGGTCTCTGCAAAACCCAAGGATATACTTAAAGTGGTAACAGGAGGAAAATCAATCGAACCAAGTGAAAGTACAAGACACTATTACAAAAGGAAAGCAAAGGAGTCCATAAATTCAATGTTGAACATCAAGACAGTCTAAAATATTGAATCCAAACAAAATATCAAAACTCTATGAAGAAATAAATGACAAATTGTCAAATAAACATGAAAGCATTCTTATATATGGTGTTTTATTCAAATTATTTCAACTGAAATTCCTAATGTACCTAAATTCGAAAGGGAAACAACTTATGAAAAAATTAAACACCAATGGGTTGAATTGTGTAATGAAGTTGTGTTGACATGCAAAAATACATGTATAATGTGATGCATCACAGAATAGCTCAAATGGTCTATTTTATGCAATTATTGGGCTCTTCACCCACCCCTTTCTGGATGGAGAAGGTAAATACACGAGTAACAAAACCTCCATTCCCACCCTTATATTTTTTTCTGGATCTGCCTCCGTTTTGTAAATATGTTCGTAACAAATATATTTCTGTGCTCATTTGTTCCTTTATCATGTTTATGCCTTGTTTGGGGTTACACTTTTAAAAAAGTATGATTTTGAAATAAAATTTTTAAGCTTCAAAGAACTCTTCCGCGTACATCTTTCAGTATACAGTTTATAAAGGATCTAAACTTACAAGTTGCAACTGTTAAAAAATCTTATAGATAATGGAATGTATTGATGAAATAATTAAGGATTCATTTTCAATTCACTTTACAGACACTAATATCTACATGGATTATGTAAAACAGTTGTTTTGTCATCTGAAAGCAACCTGTAATCATACTTGGTAAAAGATAGTGCCATAGACATGATAAATGAGTCAACTTACATTTTTTAAACTACATTATTGAATTTTAAAACAATCCCATTTCTACATTACATGTATTTTCATAAAATTATATAAAGTCAATATAAACTGTCCAAATTTTACAATATTAATGACACAAATGTCTGCAGTTTCTGTTCTGATTTTTATTTTTTCCTGAACAAACATATATATTATACGACTGTAAAAACGTACATTTCACTAAAAGTTTTTGTTCCACTCTTACAAAGGATTCATAAGGAAATCAAGTGCTAAAAAGTTTTATTTTAAAATTTGCGCCATATCATGTTTCTAGAATTGTTAGCCAAAGTTTAAAATGTCCAGATGCTTTGAAATAAATGTATTAAATTTCATATTACACAGAGCAAAAATGAATTCAAAATGATTTTTCAAATAAAAGATATTTTCAATGAATTATTCAGGGTAAAACACAAAAGTTGATAAATTATAGGATTCCCTTGAACATGTTCAATGTATTTTCAGTTTTGTTTTTCTAAAGATATACGTTTTTAAAGAACATGGGCATTCATTCTCTTTATACTTGGGACTAAAATGCCAATCTCTTGTTATTCGAGCAACCTACAACGTACGTCGTTGACCAGCCTCACAAGAGTTGTTAATAGGTGAATTTCAAAATGAAAAACAATTGCCAACCAAGCATTTTTTCTTTAATCTGTTAATTACCCACAAACTCACAACTATCCAGCCAAAAATACTTGCAAGTTAAACTCTCCATTCAGTGCAAAATATCCTATAAAGACCGGTCTAATAAGTTGTTTACAAAAACCTGAGGAAATCTGAAAGATATGGGTTAATAATAAACGGACTTTCGATCCCGACCCAAAATGCTATGCATCGTTTCTTGCATTTGCATCTATAGACATATCATTATGGTATGTAAACACATAAAGAAGATCATTTTAGATATTTATAAATATGATAATTACTAGAACATGACAAAAAAGTGTGCTTGTTGAATAGTTTGTAAGTAGAAGAAAATTTAAAAACATGAAAATATATTATTTTCCCGCCATTTTTCACAATCTTCATATATTTTTTTCCGAGTACAGTAAAAACTTTCAAAAAAAATATTGAGTAAAAATTATTCAATAGCATGTACTTCATCCGTCTAATTATAAAACTTTTTTGAAAGTGTTTGCTGTTTCGAAAAAAATGGTCTTAAAGTTGGAATGTTTTTCCGTTAGAAAATCCTTTCGTTAACTACAGGAACGGTTACCATGGTAACACATAACAAATACTCACTATGACAACAGAAATTCGTAAACAGTAGCCTTCTTCTTCATTTTATATAAGCCATTTAAAAATGTATGATCTTTTCATTTAACAAAACCTTTAAGAATATATAGCATTTTTATGAGTCAATTTTGGTCAAAACATGGGTATTCTATTTTTAGTAACACAGCTCTGTGAAGGTGCGTCATATGAAAAAAATATTATCACCGAATGATTTCCTATAAACAATGTTACTATATATATAAGTATCGGCTCGATCCCTGACGGTCGACTTATCACCCTCTGCCTGATTTTTACATGGAACCATACTTATATATACAATCACTTTCTATTTATAATCACTGTCTATCTATATATACAATCACTTTCTATTTATGTTCACTGTCTATTTATATATACCATCACCATATATTTATACATGTAATCATTGTATATTTATATAGATATAATCACTGTCTGTTTATTTATATATACAATTACTGTCTATTGATATACACATGTATATAATCACTGTCGATCTATATATGCATTCACTGTAACAATATTTTGTAGTGAACAAATGTATAATATCTTAATTTTGCACGCACATGTAATGATTATGTACCCCATCGAGATATTTTCTAATGAATTATCATCGAAAATGTCTGATAGATTCTGGGCCAACAAATCTGCGTGTGGTAGAAACGTTCGACAATGGAGTACGGTTGCAGTGGATTATCTCCCCTACCTGTTACACGATAACAAGAATTACTGTTACGGGGGTATCAACTGGCGGGAAAACGGTTAATCGTCTGGTTGACAAGAACTCCGATTACTTCGATCTCACAGGGCTGGACTCAGAGACGACGTATAACTTATCTTTCGTCACAGAATATGGAAATCAGAGAAGTGATCCAGTATTTCTCACGTTCCGTACCATGGAATCGCCAGCTGCTCTTACTACTGGTGCAATTGCTGGCACATCCGCAGGTGAGTTACATTAAATTTTCTCAAGTTTTAACGTCCCAATGTACCGTGGTTACCTGCTTTTTTTTATTGTTTTCTTGAACGAACAAGCTCACGAAATCATGTAATATGTAAAGTACAGTTTTCTATCTGAAAGAAAATACAGTAGCAAATGTTACTTTCCCATTAATAACATTATGTATGCCTGACATTATATTTCTAAAGAACATAATCAAATCATACACAGGATGACCAAAGACATCATAGAGTATAATGATATATATACGGAAGCCCGTTTAAGACCTATCAAACATATATTTTTGATTTGAAATAACGAATTTCAGAATAAGGTTTTTCAAGCATTAAACTTCGTTTCAACGGATTATATTCGTCATAACGAATTTGTAAACTTTGTAATAACGGATTTCAAAATTTGAAATAACGAATTAAATTTTTAATACAAATTCGTTATATCATACTACGTAATTCGTAATAACAAAATTTTATAATTTATACTGATTTTGTGATATTGGGATATAGGGCTCCGGCGGGTGTGACCGGTCAACAGGGGATGCTTACTCCTCCTAGGCACCCGATCCTACCTCTGGTGTGTCCAGGAGTCCGTGTTGGCCCAACTATCTATTTTGTATTGCTTATACATGTAGGAGTTATGAGATTGATCACTGTTCGTTATCTTCACCTTTCATCTTTGTCCAACTACATGTATCACGAAATTGCATTCATTGACTATTCCTTTTCACAAATTAAACCTATTAAAATCTATAATTTAAAACTAACATAATCTTACTAGTTCTAGATTTTGTTATCACTAATCATAAACTAATTTGATATCAACGATTTTATAAACCCATGTGTTGCATTTGACAATTTGATATAACCATTCTAAAATTTGAGTTTTGTTATGACAAATTAAATTAATTCGGTATAAGAAAAATTGATCTGTTATAACGAATTCTGGAATTCTTTTAGGCAAATTCAAAAATATTTTGATAGTTCTTAAATGGGCCTCCGTAGATAGATAAATGAACGTATAAAATGATTCTAACGGTGTTAGATAGCATCACATTTGCTACACTATTATTCATATAATTCGTAATGAAGATGATGTACATGTTTGTAGCTCTTGCGATTTTGCTTGGGGTTATCATTGGTGGCGTGATCCTATGGAGAACTGGAAGGTTGACAGTCACCAAACAGGAGCTGCAAAGGCGTATGACGGTTGCAAGACAAAGAATTCAAAACCGTTTCACAGTTTATGTAAGATAATCAGAATGGCATGAGTTCAATTTGCAAATTTTCTAACAAATCTTACAAATAACACTGTTTTAACAGTGTATATACTATAGAACGTTTAAAGTAATTCCACCCTCCTGTGACGTCATCAGATTTTGCAAAATTAATGATTTATTTAGATTTTTGCATGATAGGAACATACATTTTGTTAGAATCTTATCCTATAGTTATTGTAAAAAAATCTTGTTAAAAATAAGATATTTCAAAAGTCTAAGTTATAGATGAATAATCAATGATACGTTTCAAAATAGTGAATCCAAGGGTAATAACTCTGTTTCTAATGATTTCTTTATCAAGTATATTATGCGATATATTTCCTTTATTTTTTTACAGACATTTTGTATATCTTTGTGAAGATACAGTTTCGTGGAATTGTTATGAATGCTACTATATCGTTATAACAAGTTTGTATGGAATCTTAATAACGCTGTTTAAGGAAAATTGCAGTTTTCTGACGGTGATATATGATTCTGTTTATGTTCGTCTCACATCTTAAAAAATTTGATGACCTATGCATTTTATTTGATAATTTGTTAGTTTTAACTCTAATGAATGGAAATAAATATATATTTCAAACTTGTATCAGATAAAACTGCGAGTATGGAGTTACATTAAGGCAATTATTTATGAAGTGACATCATTGCCATTTTTTGCAAATCAAATGCTGTCGACTGATTACGAAACTGGTTTTTGAATATTGTAATAATATTTGTGATATATGTTTTATAGCTATAATACATAGATGTAAGTGGTGTGTTTTAATGATGTTTAGTATATTACAACAATTAATTTTGTCTTTCTACTTACACAAAATTCATAATGTATACGGACGTCGGTTAATCTGGCGGCAGTCGTATGTTTACATAGTCTCTGAAACGTTCTAATGTTCCACATGAACGTTGAGTGAACGTCAATGCACGGTGAACGAACGCAGAGTGAACAGTGTGTGAACGCTGAACGCAAATGATCGCATCCAATGTCGAGATGTGGCGTGTATAATCATTCTCTGTTGACCTCTTTTAAAATTTACACATGTACATACAGATAAGTATGTAAGTTATTATTAAAAAAAAACTATCGCTAATCAATTAAAGGGACTGTTTCACGATTTTCCCCAAAATTTTCTTTTTCACTTTTGATCAAAATCTACTGTCTAATGTGTTTAAAAGAGTTCACATAAAAATTAAGGTTATACACTATCACAGATGCTCATTTTAGAGAGTTTATTTTTTGTTTTGTAAACAAAGATTGTGGTATGTTATTGTTTACGAAATTTTCAAAATAAATGGATATCGATCTAAGTGTATTATATCTTTCACATTTCAGGCATTTTTAAGTGTAAATGTGTCATCTAAAAGTTAAAATTTGTGACTATGCAAAATTAAGATGCTTTATATTACAAAATCAATATTTCACTTGCTTGTTTGTATACATAAAAAGACTCGAGTCTTTGTTTACATAACACATATTTCAGTCTAAAACATTGCTTTTATTCTTGCATTCAGAAGGTCAAAATCTTGGCTGTCAATATTGAATGAGTTATATTTTTAATGTTTACCATCAAAAATGAAAAATATTTTTATCAAAAATTGTGAACCAGTCCCTTTAAGCTACCTTGATATACCCGCCATAAGCTCTATATCTTGATCAGGTAAACAGTTATCCGTAGTCGAAATCAGTGTGCCAAAACGGCCTAATAATCGGTATGAAACACGTCAGACAGCATTTGGCCCAATGATACATGTAGGTTGTAATAACACTCTAGATCGTTATAACGACCATAGAATTTCCGAAATGCTGCAGTATAAATAAAATCACAACCATTGTTTTCCACAGAATGAAGATGATGATATATATATCTACGGACAAAAGGAGTTTGATAAATCTGACAACTGGATAATACCCCAAAGCTCCATTGTTCTGGAAACACTTATGACGAGTGGAAGGTTTGCTGATATTTATAAAGTCAGGTATCAACCTCGAAACAACACTGTGGAAAGGGGTGCTGTTGTTGCGAAAATACTGAAAAGTAAGTTTTGGAATCCTAGAAAGCATATTATCTTACTCCGAAAAATTCAATGAAATCAGAACAGAAAGTAATTGAAGGCAGATTTCATTAATCCATCATGCTGATGAAATATGATTCTTGTGTGCGCTGTTCATGTATAACTTTCAGTATATTGTATGCCAATGAAAACTCAACACTACCCAGTGGATTAGTGGGTGTAGTTTTTTTTCAACATTTTCTAGGTGGATATACGGAGGAAAATGAATTGAGTATGCGAGCAAAAATCAATTTTCAAGCAACACAAGTTGGGGAACATCCAAATATACTTCGCTTCTTAGGTGCTGTCATAGACGATGTATCACGTAAGTCCAGAAGTATCTATCGGACACCGAATTAGCATTTGGGACTCAGTATTGATATCTCCCTATATAGTATGCGGTACGAAGGCCTTGTGTAGTAATATTGCTCATCGTACTTCTACCAGGTTTGGGGCCTGCTCGCTGCCAGGCGAATGCCCCAAATGTATTTGAGCAATTCTTGAGTTTTGTAGGCATGCTTTCTCAGTATAGTGCTAGAATAAACACATAAGCGGTGTCCACTTTTTGATAGGCAATAACGTGTTGGGTTTAGACTGAGTAACGCACAGCTTGCCATTACTAATTGCAAGTTGTCTTTGGATTAAATTCTTTAAATCCTAGGCAGATTCTAGGAGCGGTTGGATGTCAATAGATTGACTTTCCCAGATTTTGAATTTGAGTTCTGGGGATAAGTCCCCCAAGTACATCGTGGCAGCTTGTATGCTGGGGGAAAAAAGGGGGGATAGTAAAATTGTAAATGATCTGAAGGTTGAAACACTCACCCTGGCTGACTTGACACGTCTCACTTGGGTAGGGAAAGGTAATGCGGGTGTCGGCGGTAGAAAGGGGACAGGAGTAATCTCCGCGGGACGCTTTGGCTGCCTCTCTGATGGGGGTCCCCTCCTAACCCCCCTTTCCCGGGAAGGAGTGCCAATTGTCTGACGGCCGCGATTGGACTGCGCGTTACTCCCTGGGGTTCTAACGGGTGGCATTGATCGTGAGTAGCCTGTTACATGGCAATGCATCGAACAAATGTTGGCGGATTAAACTCCAAAATTTTTGTCAAAAGTAAATAAGTGTTGATGGAGGTCACTTCCGGTGTACAGAAAGTGATTAGTTCGTACCGATAACTCTCGCACCAAGGAGTAGAATAATTTCCAAACTTCCTTGATATTGCTGTTAACATTTGAAACCTGTAAACATTTTCCACGCTTTGCGTTTATCGTAGCACATATTTTTCGATGCATTATGTAGGAAATGCACACTGCGTCCAGAAACCCGACATTTGAGTGTTGTCGTGCTAAAACTAAAATTCTGCTGCTGCACAAATGGGTCAATAACATGCCACAAAATAATCCCAACATATTTCAAGCGATTAAACTCTTTCGGTGACCATCTTCTGTCTCAGCAAATACACCCAAACTGGCACTTTTACATCTGAAGTTATCAATACTGGTCACTAGTCTGCGTGGCGTTGTCATCAACTTGGAAAAACTTCATGATCACCCGAGTGGTAGAGGGTGATACATGATTCAGATAACAGAACATACTTCCTACGTTTCTTAAAAAGGTGAAGATAATGATCAACATTCGAACGATGACGAAACCTGATTACAGATCGGCGGTGGTTCACGGTAATCTAACTGAGTTTTTTTTATGGTTTATTTCTAAATTGGTGTAAATATTGGAGAACGGAAATCGATGTATTCTTTGGTTTTGGAAAGCACAGATCTCCTTAGCAGTTTTATGTGCGGTCTCGCAAAGTAATGCAGTCAAGCCCGATCTTCGCATAATACGTTCATTTCGGTTTTCTGGTTCATAAATGGTCCTCAGTGGAGTAGGGAACGGTCGCGAGAGTCGTTTTCTTCATGACCGGGGAGTGATGGGTGTGATCCCTGCTCGTATATTGGCCTTGATTAACCTTAAACGATAACATAGCTAGTGATTACTCCTTCGCAAAAGAATTCACAATGAAAAAGTGTGGGATTCTCAGACAA
Source organism: Ostrea edulis (assembly GCF_947568905.1). NCBI lineage: Eukaryota > Metazoa > Mollusca > Bivalvia > Ostreida > Ostreidae > Ostrea > Ostrea edulis. The sequence continues at coordinate 38,466,085 of NC_079168.1, forward strand.
AATCTTAAGAAAGGAGGTGTTCTGACGCAGCATGCGTTGGTACGATTCAAAGCCCACATTGCTATTGCATGGAGCACTATACACAAGTCTAAAATTCCTCACCACCGATGACGTGAAATATTTCTCAAAGACACTTGAAACAAATTAAAAACCGAAGCAGTGGGACCTGTGAGTCGTAATAGTTAGGTAAGGTGTAAAATAGTGCACCTATGGACTCGTAGCGCCCTTGTTTGGCCATTTTGAGAATTTCCTGTTACATTGCTTTTTCTGGAGGTCTTTAGATCACCAAAGTGCTCTAAATAACAGTTTACCATCGGCAAATGCTTCTGTGCGTAAGGCAGATACCACAACCGTTATAAAATTATAAAATACTGTATGCTGTGTTTTATCTCGTGCAAGTAAGGATTCAAAAGAAAGCTCACAGTTTCAACTTGAAATAAGTCGAGAAAAAACAAATAACTCTAAAACTATGCAGTAACTAATATCTAGAATAATGGGAAAGTATTCATATCTAAGATTATATTTCCTTATGTAAATTGACCTTGGTTTTGGTGTCAATGAGAGTAGAATGCTTAATTTTTCTTCATATTTCCTAGTTGGTCCATACATGATTCTGGAGTTATGCAATAAGGGACAACTCAGGGATTGGTTGTTGCAACAGAAGAATGCTGTTAATGATGACATCATTGAATCACTCTATCGCATCATTTACGGAATTTCTAAAGGGATGTATCATTTGGAAAATAGAAAGGTAGTTAAATCATCGACAATATGTGTATGTCTAAATACTAAAAGGTGTTCCAAAAGAAAATTTTATAATACGATTTCACAACATCTTTGGGACTGTGATTAAAAAAATTTAACATTGTAAAATTTTCAGAGAGAAAAAGAACAACCTTCGACAGGGTTCTATTCCGGAAATTATGTTAATAGAATATCAAACGGATATGTTGCTGATTGAGTATGTTTTAGACTTAATGAATATTCTGTGAAATGAAACATTTAATATATCATCCTAAACGTATTTAAGAAATGAAACTTATAATGCGTAGCGCATTGATGAAAAAGTTTTCCGTCCAATGTTTCGTTTGATACATGCATCAAACAAAGAATTATAAGTTTTATTTCTTATCATTTAATTATATTTTTAAGATAGAAAAACAAATAGTTTCTCCCATCAAAAAGCTTGAATTAACGTTTCTGAAATGGCGCGTAGGAATACATATAGGCAAGAATGAAAACAAAAACAAAACGGCATGGTTGTGCGTTCAGGTCAGTAACAGTTACTGTGTAGATTTAAATGGATTATACGCCAAATTAAAGGTGCAATGGTTAAAAGCTTAATTAAATATAAAGGAAGATAACAAGTGGTGACTGGATTTATGCTGCATCATGTTGGAGGAGACGTTGAACACTGGTTGTGTCGGAACGGTGGAATGCGATTCGGCTCCATTTCAATATCGAGGAAAACGTTCAAAACACACTCGTTGACTGAGCCCATATAACGCAGTTCAATTTCATTGATATTTACCAGATCAAAAGTCGCCACTTGTTCCGTCATGTTATCGATCTCGTAAAGCAGACGATTCATACCGGGAACTCGTGTAATATGTCTACTTCTACCAGTAAGTGGTCTACGTCATCAAATTGACTATTCTGCCACGTCATCGCCTATGTATGTTGTTTCTTTAAATTAATTTGTATTTTATTCATATCTTTAGTTGTGCTAATTTTTGATAGCAATGAAAAACGAAAATCAAACAAATGCATTTCGTTATATATAATGCTTGTGTGGAAAATCCCGTTCTATAAATAGCGCTAAAATTAGAACGGGGAAGACGCATTCCAGAGAAAAGTAGTCCCGCGTGCTTAGTGCAGATGAACTCCGAACGAAATTTTGACAGAGAAATCAAACAAATTTTTCAACCAAGCAGCATCGTTTTTAAGTCATCACTTTAAAAGTTATTAAATGATTCATTATTCAAAATGCACTGTCTTCATTTTGTCTGCGGGATTTGTAACACTTTTTCATATCCATACTTACTTCAGTGGACTGTACAATGCATCGATATTAATTCCAAAACTAAATGTTAAAGCAATACGTCTGGTATATTCTTATTATAGGTGATTCATCGAAGACTTGCAGCGAGAAATATTCTTCTGAACTCTGATTTAGATCCCAAAATATACGGCTTTGGACCGCAAAATCTACAAAAGGAAGACGGTACTGACCGTAATGCTGAAGCTAATGCAAAAGAAGACAAGGTCTGCGGAAATAGCAATGAACTCTTAAATGAACATAACTGCCCTAAGTGAAGATATATTCAATATAAAGCATAAAGCACAGAAAATTTCACTTTATTTGGATACCCACTTCCGCCCCTACCCGGGGTTGAACTCACGACCTGCGGAACCAAATCTCCTAGCAGCATGTAACCAGCGCACTAGACCGCTCGACCATCTAGGCAAGTCTAGATGGTCGAGCGGTCTAGTGCACTGGTTACATGCTGCTAGGAGATTTGGTTCCGCAGGTCGTGAGTTCAACCCCGGGTAGGGGCGGAAGTGGGTATCCAAATAAAGTGAAATTTTCTGTGCTTTATATATATATATATATATATATATATATACATACATACATATATATATATATATATATATATATATATAAATCTCCAATACTAAAAGTCAAGAAACACAAAACTCGAATAATATATCACTGTTAGCGCTTTCGGCTTTAATGCCTCTTCAGACAGTTATAAAATGAAATTATAATTTCATTTATGTGCCTTAGTTAATATGACTTGCCAAGTAGCCTTTGCTTGTTACTTGATAAAGGCAGGGAAAACATGAAAGTGATGTGAATTGAAAAAATGTCATTTATTTTGAAAATGACGAAATTATATAACAGAATAGCTAGTGGGGGTCAGAATGAGTCGAAAACAAAAATACAAGAACATATGTATCACATAGGTATGATTATGCAATCTGACGCCCTACAACACATAATGAAATAGAGCTGCCTGCAATCAAATAAGGTGGGTTTTACAAAATAAAACAGCTCATACATACTAGCATCAAAGGGGCATTACAAAGGAGGATGTGGAGGGTGGATGGTTGGTATCAAATTAATTTTCTTTGTGTGCACAAATACTTGAGCAGTCTTTGCACTAACGGCGCAGTGTGATTGGTCATCCATGTAATATGTTAAGTACGGGGCCCTAAAACAAAACATTACATCATCTTCAGTTTGCCTGATCGGACATTTCCACCCAAGACAGCGATGATAAGAAACATACCAATATAAGGCATCCCAAAAAGGAGGGGCCTCAAACAGAAAATTTTTCCATAACCAACATCCATCCAACGTAAAATGAACAAATCTAACATGTTATACAAAACACATATTTACCATAATTTACCTATCCAAAATATACACATAGAACACACCCAAATAACACGTTACATAAAAGGCATTATCTACCATAATTACATATTTTATAACTGTCTGAAGAGGCATTAAAGCCGAAAGCGCTAACAGTGATATGTTATTCGAGTTTTGTGTTTCTTGACTTTTATTATTGGATGTATTTACTGTATCAAATACTGAATAAAATTATATATATATATATATATATATATATATATATATATATATATATATATATATATTCCCGTGGGGATCCTGGTTAGAATAGGTCCTTAGTATCCCTTGCTTGTCGTAAGATTGATTGATTGATTGATTGAATATTGTTTAACGTTCCTCTCGAGAATATTTCATTCATATGGAGACGTCACCACTGCCGGTGAAGGGCTGCAAAATTTCGGCCTATGTTCGGCGCTAATGGCCTTTGAGCAGGGAGGGATCTTTCTCGTGCCACACCTGCTGTGACACGGTACCTCGGTTTTTGCGGTCTCATCCGAAGGACCGCCCCATTTAGTCGCCTTTTACGACAAGCAAGGGGGTACTGGGTGGTCTTTCGGATGAGACCACAAAAACGCTATCTTCACCTTTCATTCATATATATATATATATATATATATATATATATATATATATATATCGTTATTTAATTGTGGAACTGTTGAAATATGATCATTTTAGGAACGTATTCCTGTTAAATGGACGGCTCCAGAGTGTTTGGTATCAATGAAATCGGCGACCACAAAGAGTGATGTTTGGTCATTTGGAATTGTGATTTGGGAAATTTTCAGTTTTGGTAAGTTCTTGTTTATCAATTAACTACGAAAATATGATTTCAAACTGCTTTTGTGGATTTTTGTCAACGTATCTACAAAGTCAATGTCTACATGTAGAATATTGTAAAATCGCTCTTATTTCTTTAAATTAAATTTATTCAATGCTTGGAAAATACCATTTAACACCAACAACATCTTGATCATTTGTGTTATTGAAATTTTGATTCTATCTGATAAAACGTTTCTCTGTCGACTTGCTCTTCATCAGTCTTATTTGTTCAGGTGATACACCATACCCAGGTATTCGAAGCAGAGACATAGCACGGCAGGTTAAGGCCGGACACAGAATGAAAAGACCTGAATTCTCCAACGATTTGTTAGTATCAAATGTAAAAGTGAATCTCGTTTCTTAATCTAAACAGTACTTCATCACATACACATGAATATTAGAATAAGATTTCATGATAACTATCCCTTGTGTATTTTTTATCCTCGATTTTCGCATTTTATCTAACTTATGCGATTCTTTTCGAAGAAACCGTAACGAATTAACATTAGAAAAATAGTCTGCTTTCCAAAGCTCATGAAAAAGAAAGCATGCAATATACACATTCTATCAGTATGTTGATTTTTTCCAGTTTTTACAAAGTAATGACTCAGTGTTGGCACCTGAGAGCTAAAAATCGACCATCATTCCGTGACATCAGCACTGATATCGGAAATACATTCAACGCGGCACCATCTGATGAATTCTATTACTACACGGAAAAAGGCAACTAGTGACCTACACATCTGCTCAAAATAATTGTTTTGTTTAGTTTAAGGAAAACGCCAGTTTATTTTAGAAATAAGAGAACGAATGTTTTGGAAGATTACATTTCTCCACTTTCCGTTTTATGTGTAGAGGTTCACTATTCAACATGGATAAAACAATAGAATATGACATTTTGTAGAAATTATCACATTAACATTAATGTGAAATGCTTGTTGGAATTAATAGGGTTAATTAGTCAAGTAGCGAAAAAAGTTTGATTTTTAAGTTTTTAGCTACCTGAGCAGAAAGCTCAAGTGGGCTATTCTGATACCTTTTCGTCCGGCGTTCGTCTGTCGACTCGTATATTTTCAGCTTCTTTTCAAGAACAAAAATCATCCTTGGCTAAAGGGACTAGGGCTCTAGGAATAGGCAATCAAGAAAATGCAGAAATAGGATGTGTCATTTAAATATCATTTCACATAAGATAGATGCAAGTTTGTTCACATCATGCCCACGAGAGTGGGTTGGGGCCAGAATATGGAATCAAATTTGCCCATGGCAATATACGATTTGTTAATACACGCTGTCATTTGGTCAAATGCTGTTTGACGTGTTTCATACCTATTGTTAAGCTGATCTCTACACACTAATTTTGACTACTGATTAATCCGTTTACCTGATCAAGATATGATTCATGGCTGGTGTGACCGGTCGACAGGGGATACTTACTCCTCCTAGGCACCTCATCCCACCTCTGATATGTCCAGGGATCTGCGTTTGCCCAACTCTTAAATTTGTATTCCTTATAGGAGTTATGGGATTGTTTTACTTCACCCTTTCATAACATAGAACAAATCTATAAATATGTTATCAATAAAAAAAATCTCAAGAACAGGACCAGGATTGGTAATCTTAATTTACAAGCATTTTCATGTAGTACATATTCAAGTTTGTTCAAATTCTGATCAACTGGGGTTGTGTGACCACAATAGAAATCAAAATATTTAGGAAAATATTTTAGAATTTTCCCTCCAGAACAACAGGACCATAAATAGTCATGTTATTTATTTGCAATAATCCCTAGGTAGTGTAAATTCAAGTTTGTTTAAATCATGGTCCTCTGAAGTAGGGTGGGAGGCTACAATAGGGGATCAAAGATTTATACGGGAATAACAAGAAATGAATCAAACCATTTTTGTTTCAAAAACAACAGGACCACACTAAATCATTTCAAAATGCAAACGTTCCTACGTTGTGTGGGGTCAATTTTTAACAACAACCCCCCCGATACTTAATTCGGGGTTGGGATATTGGTTTTGTCGTGTCTGTCTGTGTCTGAAACTATAACGTAAATTTGCGTAATAGGGTTCTCATATTTCAAATGTACATTTCTTATTCAAAGACTCATGTGAGCGATGTGGCCCACTAGCCTTTTGTATATGTATCATTTGTATAGACTCGTGTATACTTTTTTTTTATTTAGCATGATTTTCAAATTTTTAATTGCGTATATGTACAGAACAAAAACAAATTCTTTCTAATTGCAGGTTTATGATATTTACACATTTTGTGTCTGTTATTCCATTGTTGTTCATGATTTCGTTATCAAATTGTATAGTTTCTGGTCATTTCTCTTTTCATTGTAAAAATGAAATAAGATTAAATATATATGAGGTTCCAAGCAAATTAATTCTTCCATCGAGGTAGCATCTGATACGAGTAATAAGTGTCTTCTTAGATACCATAAATGGCAACGTAAGGTGCATGTATTTGCAAGTTTAAGTAATGAGGTAGTAACACGGATCTTAATATTTCCTATCGTTATATTTGATAACTTTCATTTGTTGTTAGGATTTAATTTCCGGTTCTTTATTTGTTTCCTCACTATAGAGTGTAATTACGTTCCTGTAAGATCGTTATGGTATTTATGACCATATAGGTTAACCATTTTGGACTCGAAATATGCAAATAACATATATATCATATTCTTGAAAGACGATCCGGAAATTTTCAAGTTAAAACACCTTATTTTGTAAGTTGAGCTCTGTCAAAATTACTCGACTGCTGTGGAGTCAGGTATCGTTTCAACTTCCAGCGATGCATTATTGTAACTTCATATTCCATTAGAATTAAATTATAATCATTATGAAAGCAACAATAAAATATAGATCGTTATTATACACACAAAATCAAAATAGAAAACAAATTCGGGCATCGCATTTAATATGATTTGATCCAGAGCTGCACAATGAGATCTCACACTGTTTGCTTTGTACTTGAGAGAAGCAAAAAGATAAATTTCCTTGACTGTCTGTGTAAGTACCTTGTATATTAGAATTACAAAACAAGGTAATAAATCATCAAAACCTGTATGCGTATTGTTTTATATTTCCTTGTAAGAGAAAATATTGTGAAAGAATTATAGTAAAATGAGTACAAAGAGAGAGAGACAGACTTTCTGAAATGAAAAACTGACTACAAAAATGGCAGGGTCGTGCTACATGTAGCTGTAATATCTGATTGATTGATTGATTAGATATTGTTTAACGTCCCTCTCGAGAATATTTCACTCATATGGAGACGTCACCACTGTCGTAATATCTATCGATTTATAAACCAATGTATGCATCATGATACTAGTACATAGGTGCATTTAACTAATATAATAGTAATTATCTTTCAAGATACTTAGATCAATCTATCTTGCATAAACTTATTTATCTAGCATATCATTTAGATACAATTATATGATATAAACTTAATTATCCATTATGATACTTGGGTACATTTGTAACTGGTATAAATTGATTAATATATACATATATAAGGTGAAGATAACGAACAGTGATCAATCTCATAACTCCTATAAGCAATACAAAATAGATAGTTGGGCAAACACGGACCCCTGGACATACCAGAGGTGGTATCAGGTGCCTAAGAGGAGTAAACATCCCCTGTCGACCGGTCACACCCGTCGTGAGCCCTATCTCCTGATCAGGCAAACGGCGTTATCCGTAGTCAAAATCAGCGTGCCAAGAACGGCCTAACAATCGGTATCAAACACGTCAGACAACATTTGACACTATGATAGGTTGTATTGTCAAACTAGATCGTTATAACGACCATAGAATTTGCGAAATACTGAGTTCAATCGGGACTGTTGAAACCCCTGTACCATCAACTTGTTTGTCGGTAGCTTGTCTCAATTTAGAAACTGACCATACGCAGAACAAGCTCTTGCAAATCGAACCAGTTGAGAAATATAAACACCATATCCAGGTGATAATGGAAAACTCCTACATCAATATCGGAAGTTGGCGATGGAGAAGCTGAAATCGTCCCGTTTGAAGTTGAGTTAGTTGTCAGTTTGCCATTAATGTTAACTTTCAATAAAATATTTAAGCATGAATCAGACGTGTGCGACTCTGTGGTGTCTTTTATTTCCAGCTCACAGAGATATGTCGAATCGACATATGAATTAAAATTACTATTCTTAATGGACAAAACGTCGTCGATATATCTAAATGTCGAATTGAAGGCCACAGCAAGAGATTTTGTCTTCTCACGTAGACGTTTTTGAATAAATTCTGCTTCATATGAATATAAAAACAGGTCAGCTAACAAAGGAGCATAATTCGTGCCCATGAGACTTCTAACAGACTGTTGGAACACCTGATCACCAAAGACCATGAAGATATTGTCAATGAGGAACTCTAGCATATTTTTTACTTCAACTTCAGAGTACTTGTGCGTGGAATCAGAGTGGTGTTTAACAAAATAATTTCCATATTCCAGTTTTGTTGAAGAAGCAACTGTCTATGATGTCAAAATGTCTAGTCTTTAATTGATCCTGAGGAATGGTCGCGTAAAGTGTCGAAAAGTCATAGGTTTTGGTGTTATTGATTTGGGAAAAGTTTTGCGATTTCAGGTTTACTAAACGTTCTTTAGATTATTTTAGAATCCACATTTGATTAACACCACTTCTGGCATATGTAGTCGCACAGTAAGTTTGAAGTTTCTCCTTCACAGCTGTTAATATTTTCGCCAGGAGCAAAGAATGTATAATATAATCCTACGGTGCATGTAACTAATTTATCTATCATTAGATTTAGGAACGTGTGTCTGGTACAACATATTTTTTATCACTAAACTTGGGTACATGTATCTAAAATAAACTGATTTATCATGACACTTAGGGATATATATCTGGAAAGGATCACTTTATCATGATACTTAGATACATGTATAAGAAGACGAAGATAACGAACAGTGAATTATTTCTTAACTACTATAAGGAATACAAAATTAAGAGTTGGACAAACACGGACCCCTGAACACATCAGATGTAGAACCAGGTGTATAGGAGGAGTAAGCATACCCTACCGACTGGTCACACCCGCCGCGAGTCCTATATTTTGAGAAGGCAAACGGAACGATCCACGGTCAAATCAATGTGCCAGGAATTACCAAATAATCGGTATGAAACACGTCACACAGCAATTGACCTAATGACAGGTTGTATTGGCAAAAGTTATAACGACCATGGTATTTACGAAATACTGACTTTAAACGAGACTGTTTAAACCCCTGTAACATCAATTTGTTTGTCAGTAGCCTGTCCAGATTTAAAACTAAACATACCCAGAACAAGCTCTTGTGTATCTAATCAGGTGAGAGACATAAACATCACAGGCAGGTGATAATAGAATATTGCTACACAAATATGAGAAGTTTACGATGGAGAAGCTGAAATCATCCCGTTTGTCATAAAGTTGAGTTGTTACTTTGCTGTTAGCATGTGTATGTTCAATAAAATATCCAAGTACGAAGTGAATTTAGAAGTGGATGTTTTATTTCGAGTTCACTGGAATATATCGAATGGTTGATTGATTGTATCTTGCTTAACGTCTCACTGGAGAATGGTATGAATGAAAATGATCATTCTTAATAGATCAAAGTACTGAAAGTACTCATGGGAGTTGAACATTGTGGAAATTCAGTTAGAACAGATAGCACTGGAAGGGTAGGGGGATAAATGACTGAATATTATCATGATTTTAGATACAAATCAACTGTTGTTGTTTTTCAAAGCGTTACAACAGCAAACATGGATAATGGAAGGCCCATGGGCCACAACGCTCCTCGAGTAACTGAAGTTGTGTTGTTGTTTTCTAGAATTTCACCCCTTTATATTCTCATGATAAATGTGACCACATATTATGGCCCAAACATTCAAATCAATATGGTTATCAATGCCTTGCAGTTATGAAGAAGTTTTTTCCCCTGTATATATACATTCAAGTTTAATCCTAGTTGTAGCTAATTCTAAGGATTCATTACTTGAAAAGGTAGTCCAATATGCTAAACTGTCACCTGAGTATACTACAGTCCTGTAGAGGATCAATGGAATGGTAAATAATTGTATAATAACTCAAAATAAATGAAATGCAAAAAAATTAAAAATCGTCCGGCATCGGAAATGCACAAACCGAGTTGCTCAAGGAATGGGCATAAAGGAAACCGGCAGAAAACTTTGCAAGAATTATCAAGCAGGAAGCAAAATTTTGCGTACATAAATTTCAGCCAACTTAAATCCTTTGACCTTGACCTTTAACCCTTGACCAAAATCAATAGGCTAACCGCTTCTTTGTCTCATCAAGGGCGATAATCCATCTAAGTTTAATTGAGATCCTATAATTTGTTAAAAAATTATAGTGCAGAAAACAAAATTTTCTCCAATTTCAGTCTATTTATAGTCACTGTGACTTTGACCTTGTGACCCCGGAATCGATAGGCTTCTTGTCTTACTGAGGGTGACAATCGATCTAAGTTTGATTGAGATCCTATAATTCGTTCAAGAGCTATGGTGTGGAAAACAAATTTTCTCCAAATTTCAGTGTATTTATAGCCAGTGACCTTGACCTTTGACGTAGTGACCCCAGAATCGATAGACTTCCTGGTCTTACTGAGGGTGACAATCCATCTAAGTTTGATTGAGATCGTATGATTTGTTCAAGAGCTATGGTGCGGAAAACAAAATTTTCTCCAAATTTCAGTCTATTTATAGCCACTGTGACTTTGGCCTTTGACCTAGTGACCCCAAAATCGATAGGCTTCCTCATCTTACTGAGGGTGACAATCCATCGAAGTTTGAATGAGATCCTATAATTTGCTCAAGAGCTATGGTGCGGAAATGAAATGTTGATGCGTGCCCGCCCAAAGGCACTTCATCAGATCATAAGCCGAGTTCGACTTCATCGCAACTCCGCTAAAAATGAAACACTAGTCAAATAATGTTATTCCTAATGTTATTCATTGCCAAGGTATTTGGGATATTATACTGTGGCTCAAACAGGGGGTGAATGAACCTGACAGTATGGGAAGCATATAATGGAATCAGACTTGTGATGCTGGAAATCTAAAGTGATTAATAAACTATACATGTACAAGATCCATAACTATTTTTTTTTTCTCAGTTTATGAGGGAGAATCCTCATGTCTCTTTCATCTGTAGACAAATAAACTGTAGACAAATAAACAATGTGTTTTGACCAGAGCAATTTCCAATCCTTTTTGCAGCATAAATTCAACATTGTGGCAACTGGCTTAAACTTTGATAGTGAAGTAATACATGGCAGCACCTTATCCCATGCTCTTAAAATTTCTGTTTGACACACACTCATGACATCCACTCAAACATTACAGAGTGCAGCAAAATCCCATTGTAATAGGGGATTCAAAATGGATAACTGGTACAAAATATGGTACATACTATTCGAAAAGGATAATGAATTTGACATATTGATGTCTTGGAAAAGGAAATTCTGATATCGGGGCTCTAAGCGTTTTCAAACATTGCCATTTGATAAAAGTGTTCTACATTTTTAAAAATAGAGATTAATATGTCTTTACATACATAGGTGAGAAAGTTTCCATTATTCCTAGCCGAGACATACCATGTATGCGCAAAAAATTCATAAACAAATATCAAAATACTCACGTAGAAAATGTGGACCTTACCGTCATCAAGCGCAGTGAAACACGCCATTTCGAGATTTTCGCCGACGAAAGCTCGGTAACAGTAATGAATAAGGTACACTCATTTTGTATCTATTTTGTGACTTTCTTTATTAAAAGGAACAGTTCTCTAATGTGTAACGTGCAATTACTACGTAATTCAATAACTTGAAGCATGAAGCAGTTTCACTTTGCAACCGGATATAAGAAATTTTATTTCGTATTCCGATCCCGATCGAAAGTTTAATTCAATATACATGTAACATCAAGCATTTTTTATATCACATTAAAAAAAAAAATATATACACATACACAATGTTGTAGAGTTATTTCTTGTAAATTTTCTTGTAAGGTTTCGCACCATATTCGATATTTCGCGCCACGGTGTCAATAGGTCTTGTGTGCAGTTGTCGTTCGTTTCCCTATCAATGTTTATACATGTAGGTGACGCTGCGCTACAAACGACAATTTTCAACCTTATCTTTTATTTTTCTATGTCTATCAGTATCAATTTGATCGAAATCTTGTATTCAAATTGATTTGAATACAATATCATTGCATTTACTTACATGTCAATTATCAAAATTAGATTAATTCAGAAAAGTTACATGGATTATTTAATGGCGGATGTTTATAAAAGTTTATGTTGATTTACCTAGGAGTAAATCAGCTGACACAGAACCCCCCGTTGACGACCACTATACAAATCAATACAAATTACTACGCAGAAAAGTGCGTGATGACCAAGGGAGATTGAACATAGTTCAACTCCCAATAAAAGGTCGTTGATATATCTAAATGTCGAGTTCAAGGCAAAAGCTAGGGATTTTGTCTTCGCATATAGAAGCTTGTGGATAAATTCTGCCTCATAAGAATATAAAAACAGGTCAGCTAACAAAGGAGCAAAATTCGTACCCATGGGAATTCCAACAGACCATTGGAAGACCTGATAACGAAAGACTACGAAGATATCGTCAATGAGGAATTCCAGCGTATTTTTTATATCAACTTCAAAGTAGAATCAGTGTGCTGTTTATCAAAGCAATGTTTTGAATGACTGATCAGTGGATTTGAATAATTCATTTTTGTTGAAGTAACTGTTTATGATGTCAAAACATCTAGTCTTTAACTTATCGTGAGGAATGGCCTAATATATCTACACGATTATGTGAAGTTAACGATTAAGACGCTGAAATCATCCCGTCAGTCACAAAATTAAGTTTTTAGTTTAATATCCCCTTGAGATCTCGTGTGTAAAATCAGAATGGTGTTACACAAAGTAATGTTTCGGATGACTTATCACAGGATACTAGTATTTCCAAGTTCCATTTTCATTGAAGATGCAGGTGTATATGATGTCAAAAAGCCTACCAGTTATCATAACGATGAATAAGTGTAAATAACGAAGTTGTTCCATCTCGTAAATATTATAAAGAATGCGTGTGTGTGCGTTTGCCCAACTCTCTATTTTGTTTTGCTTATATGAGTTATGAGATTGATCACTGTTCGTTTTCTTAGCCCTTCGTTTAGAAAACAGGTGTACGAATGGGCATCAATTTCATCGGACAAAGAGGAATTCGTCAAAGCCGCCGGCATATACCAAAAAGCACTTGATGAAAGCGGCTATAAATACAAGCTAACATACGACGAATCAGCCAAACCCAAACAGAACAGCAGAAGAAATCGTTCCCGTAACATCACATGGTTTAACCCCCCATATGATAGTAACGTAAAAACAAACTTGGGTAAACAGTTTCTCAAAATTATAGATGAGTGTTTCCCTATAGGTCATGTTCTACGCCCGATTATCAACAGAAATACTATTAAAATATCATACAGTTGCATGCCATCCATGCAACATGTAATTGACTCGCATGACGCTTCAATCAAACAAGTGCGCCAGACCGGAGATACATGTAACAGGTGTAATTGCCGAAACAAAGATCAATGCCCGCTCAACGGTGAATGTCGCGCCCACGGAATTGTGTATTTAGCTAGAGTCAGAGCCGATAATAGGCAAGATGAGAGCTACGTGGGACTAGCAGACACCGAGTTCAAATTAAGATACGCCAACCACACTCATTCATTCCGTAATCCCACGAAAAAGAATACCACCGAGCTCAGCAAATTCATATGGGCATTGAAAGACAAAAATATTGAATACAAAATCAGGTGGGAAATTTTAGGAAAAACATCATCATACTCAAACATTTCAAAAAAGTGCAACCTTTGTATTCTAGAGAAATTCTTTATAATATGTCATCCCGAAAATTCTTCATTGAATAAGCGTTCAGAACTTGTCAGCACTTCCCGTCATTCCCATAAATTTCTATTTACTCAATCCTGTGTGTAATCATGCTTAGCAACTATCCGGTATGTTTCTGTGTAACATATTCTCAGCCATGCGGATGTTTTTCGTTAGATGTCATTTTTCTCCCGACGAGTGAGGGGAAACCATCCCCTTACGAAACAGCCTGTAGAGAAATAAATGTTATGTGATTGAACTCCATCTGATCATCAATTTATGTAGCTCCGTGAGGCCACGTCGAGCACTCTAGAAGATTATATCGGAGATTTATCCCACTATATATATATATATATATATATATATACATATACATATACAAAGCACTAAAATGACCAACGATACAACAACCAGATTGTCAAATTTTCGGGACGACCCGTCCCTTCTTCAGGACAAGCGAAAAGAATTACATAATGTGGCCAATATCAACAGAGAATAATAACAAAAACTACATATAAATACATCTAGCACTACAACTACACTAATCTACAAACGTATTTACAACTCAGACTATATGATTTTTGGTCTTTAGGCTTGCCAATCAATGTTAAAAGTGGAACGGATTAGGACATGCCTTATTCGTCCAAAGAGCTGATCCAAAATATACGAAGTCAGCTCTTTGGACGAATATGGGATTTCCTAATTCGTTCCACTTTTAACGCCTAAAGACCAAACACCATGTAGTCTGCGTTGTAAATACGTTTGTAGATTAGTGCAGTTGTAGATGTATTTATATGTAGTTTTCGTTATTATTCTCTGTTGATATTGGCTACATTATGTAATTCTGTTCGTTTCTCCTGAAGAAGGGACGGGTCGTCCCGAAAATTTAACAATCTGGTTGTTCGTGTCGTTGGTCATTTTAGTGCTTTGTATAATTTTTTGTATTTGACCTTGTATCCATGTTGTGGATCCGACACTTTGAGGTATCGGGTGTTGTTGGAACTTTAGTGCTCTTATATATATATATAAAAGACTCCAAAGTGCGATGGGACTCCAAAGTGCGATGGTCACGCCAAACCCCGATGGTCTGCGCGAAATCCCGATGGTCTGACACGCCGAACTCCATTGGTTTGTAAACGACAGAATGTTTTGGTGCAGACTGTACCACCCGTGTGTTGTTTCAATAAAATATCAGTGCAAAATCCATGCATAAAAACAAGAAATTCAACATATTGTTAAGCCGTTCTTGGCACACTGGTTTTGACTACGGATAACTCCGTTTACCTGATCAGGATATAGGGCTCACGGCGGGTGTGACCGGTCAACAGGGGATGCTTACTCCTCCTAGGCACCTGATCCCCCCTCTGGTGTGTCCAGGGGTCCGTGTTTGCCCAACTATCTATTTTGTATTGCTTGTAGGAGTTATGAGATTGATCACTGTTCGTTATCTTCACCTTTCATTACCATCTAGTTGTCGTGTTATCAAACACAAAATTTTCCAACGCGAAATCGTATAGAATGTTTTGCATTATCGCATATCCCAAGGATTGTATTACGTGTATGCCACAAGTAATAAATGATCATGAATTAAAGAATGTTTGGGCGAAGTAGATAGTTCGACAAGAAATGTACTTTGCCGTTCTCACTATCCTGAACCTTGTATACTCTGCCGTTGCTGTCGTCCGTGTTGCATTTCTTAGGTTTTATTTTGAAAGACGTCACAAACGTTACTGAACTCCGCACCAACGGGCTTTGGCGTGGCCATCGCACTTTGGCGTCCGTAACGTTAACAAACCATCGCACTTTGGCACAGACCATCGCACTTTGGCGTGACCATCGCACTTTAGAGTCTTACACACACACACACACACACACACACACACACACACACACACACACACATATATATATATATATATATATATATATATATATATATATATATATATATATATAATTCAATAAAAAAGCAGGAAAATATACAGTTCCAAAATATATTTAAATATATTTTGGAACTGTATATTTTCCTGCTTTTTTATTGAATTATATATACAGAGAGAGAGAGAGAGAGAGAGAGAGAGAGAGAGAGAGAGAGAGAGAGAACTCTAAACACTTTGTAGAAATATTTCGACCGTGTTACCGGTCTTCTTCAGTCGTGTTTATCTCTCATAGCAATGTAACGCATGACTACATACACGAAAGTACTATGACGTCACAGTAAGTATTATAAACATCAAAGTTGATATTGCGCGAAAAACATTTGAGAAAGGTAAGAGTTTAATAATATAATGAGCAATACTCACCCGACCTCGTGGACACATCCTAAAATATGACTATGCGTACAATTAAATATTTGGTATTAGTAATGAAACAGAATTTTAGAAATGTTTGTTCACAAAGAAGTCAACTACTGGCCTAAGTGAATACAAACAAGAAATATTACAGTAAGTAGTTAATTGTAAATACATCAATATTGTTATAATCAGTTATTATAACACGTTCTTTGCATACAAGTCTTACAAGACATTAATTATTAAAGACAAAAATGTTCCCTTTTGTTTATTCCGTGTGGTACATAAGTATTGAATTTTTTCTTCCATAAATTTTCTCTAAAGCGACGATAAATGTCATCTTTGTAAAGTTTTTCAATTCCTATTACAGAATAATCGTCAATACTATGAGAATCCGTATAGAAATGAATAGCAACAGGGTCAATAGTTTCTCGTCTAATAAATGACAAATTTAAAACATGCCTTTGGCATAAAGTTACCCCAGTTTCTCCCACATATACAATTTTGTTGCATTTTTTGCAAAACACTCCATAAACTACATTGCTGGATTTACAATTGATATAATTTTTGATATGATATTTGTTACCGTTGCAGTCCTCAAATTGATTGGTTTTAATGACATATTGACATAAAGTACACTTTTTAGCACCACACGGCTCGCATAAATTTTCTTTTCTAAAAAATAGATTATTGTGTTTCTTATGTACCAGAATGTCTTAAATGTTTGCCTCTTTTAAAAGCCACTATGGGCATATCTCTAAAAACGTTTTTGAGGCGGTCAGAATTTTCAAGAATTTTTTGACGTTTTTTTTTTAAATCTTATGAATATTGGGAAGCCCTTTAGAATAGTCTACCACAAAGGGAACACGATTACCCTGCTTCGTCTTTTTTCTCTAGTTTAGAAGATTTGATCGGTCGAGTTTATCTACTTTCTTAAGTTCATTTTCTTCATCATTATCTAAATAACCGCGTTTTCTTAAATTTTTCTTTATTTCATGCCGCTGAATTTGATATTTTTCTTCTGTGGAACAAATTCTACGCGCACGGAGCCCAAGTCCAAAGGGAATAGATTTTTTTTGTAGATTCGGGGTGGCTAGAGGTTTTATTAAGGTACATATGTTTATCGGTGGGTTTGCAGTATAAGTCAGTACAAAGGATTCCGTCTGTTATTATGTTCCGCAAACAAAGTTTGGGAACATATTGTTTTTACTCTGTTTCTTATTAGGGTCTTCCGTCTAAAGCGGAAGACCCTTCTATTATTCTATTGTTGATTTTTCACTTTTCTTATTATTAGGGCTTTCCACCTTTCTGTGGAAAGTCCTATTGTTATTGTTCTGTTTATTATTATTATTTTCCTGCCGTCAAAAAAAATTTTCGTCTTAAGACTTATTGAAAAACTTTATAGTCCATCATATAGTACTTCTTGAGAAACAAATACAGTTCACCCTGCGTAATTGAACTTTGACCCCTTACGGAGTTATTTGACCTTTTGCAGAAATCATTGTTAACGCTTCTACTTTGTAACCGTAAATGATAGGAGGATGAAACCTTTTCTAAAACATAGAGGGTAATTAGTAGAAGCGAAGACTTTAAAATGAAGGGATTCGGTGTCCCCTAAGGGGAGTTAATGCCTCTCTATGTTTTGCGATTTATTCGTAAAACATGTCGAGCTTGAGCACGGTTTGTCGTAGAGACATGGGACCAACTGGAATAGGATCGGTGACCTTTGACCTTGAAAATTAGGTCAAGGTCAAAGGTCAAGGTCATCAGAAAAGAGGAAAAATAGCACTTTTTATACTCTCTTTCCTGCTTAAGATAGCGTTGAAATATTATATGGGTAAGTATTGAGCTCTTGATTGGTTTTGATAGTATGCATTACAACTTTGAACTCTGACCCTTCTGTGAATTTCGGAGACTCGAGTCGAAAACCTTGTTATCGCTACTCCTACTTAACGGAAAGTCATAGAGACACGAAACATTCGCTAATGAATTCACAGTAAAACCCTCTTGCAAAGAAAAAATAATCAAAGGGATACAAAAACCCTTAAGCATAGTTATTGCCCCTGAAAGTCTCCAATATCATTATCTAAGCCTATAACTTTTATATTAATATAGATAGATACATGGGACCACTTGCATTAAGACCGATGACCTTCAAAATAAGGTCAAGGTCAAAGGTCAAGGTCATCATCAAAATGAATATTTTTTCCATTTTTAAGGTCTTTCAAAGCGTTTTTAGCATTGATAAGCTAACCGAAAGTAACCGAAAATCCCTAAACAAATTATTGCCCCTGAATGTCTTGATTAACATTTTTTAAGCTTATAGCTTTTATATTAATATAGATAGAGACATGGGATCACTTGCATTAAGAGCGATGACCTTTGACCTTCAAAATGAGGTCAAGGTCTAAGGTCAAGGTCATCGTGAAAATTATTAATTAAATTTTCTTGGTCATTTTGAGATTCGTACATCATCTTAAATATTCTTAAATATCTTTTTTTAAATCATTGTAGGTGGAAAGCCCTCTAATTGTTCGCGAACAATTAGGATCACTAGTTATTAGGGCTTTCCACCTTTCAGTGGAAAGTCCTATTGTTATTGTTCTGTTTATTATTATTATTTTCCTGCCGTCAAAAAAAATTTTCGTCTTAAGACTTATCGAGAAACTTTATAGTCCATCATATAGTACTTCTTGAGAAACGAATACAGTTTACCCTGCCTAATTGACCTTTGACCCCTTACAGAGTTATTGGACCTTTCGCAGAAATCATTGTTAGCACTTCTACTTTGTAACCATAAATGATAGAAGGATGAAACCTTTTCTAAAACATAGAGGGTAATTAGTAGAAGCGAAGAATTTAAAATGAAGGAATTCGGTGTCCCCTAAGGGGAGTTAATGCCTCTCTATGTTTTGCGATTTATTCGTAAAACATGTCGAGCTTGAGAACGGTTTGTCGTAGAGACATGGGACCAACTGGAATAGGATCGGTGACCTTTGACCTTGAAAATTAGGTCAAGGTCAAAGGTCAAGGTCATCAGAAAAGAGGAAAAAATAGCACTGTTTATACTCTTTTTCCTGCTTAAGATAGCGTTGAAATATTAAATGAGTAAGTATTGACTTCTTGATTGGTTTTGATAGTATGCATTACAACTTTGAACTCTGACCCTTCTGTGAATTTCGGAGACTCGCGTCGAAAACCTTGTTATCGCTACTCCTACTTAACGGAAAGTCATAGAGACACGAAACCTTCGCTAATGAATTCACAGTAAAACCTTCTTGCAAAGAAAAAATAATCAAAGGGATACAAAAACCCTTAAGCATAGTTATTGCCCCTGAAAGTCTCCAATATCATTATTCAAGCCTATAACTTTTATATTAATATAGATAAAGACATGAGACCACTTGCATTAGGACCGATGACCTTTGACCTTCAAAATGAGGTCAATGTCAAAGGTCAAGGTCATCATCAAAATTAATTTGTTTCCATGTTCAAGGTCTTTCAAAGTATTTTTAGCATTGATAAGCTAACCGAAAACCACTTGTACTGAAATAAGTGACACCACTTGCTAAATGGGGGAGTGTTTGGGGAACATGTGTAACGGTCCCCGTTACAATAAGTACTAGTTAGGGTCTTCCGTCTTCAGCGGAAGACCCTTCTATTATTCTATTGTTGATTTTTCACTTTTCTTATTCTTATTAGGGTCTTCCGTCTTCAGCGGAAGACCCTTCTATTATTCTATTGTTGATTTTTCACTTTTCTTATTAGGGTCTTCCGTCTTCAGCGGAAGACCGTTCTTTTATTCTATTGTTGATTTTTCACTTTTCTTCTTATTATTAAGGTCTTCCGTCTCCTGCGGAAGACCTTACTATTATTGTTCGCGTTCTTCTTCTTCATTATTATTATTAAGGTCTTCCGTCTCCTGCGGAAGACCTTACTATTATTGTTCGCGTTCTTCTTCTTCATTATTATTATTATTATTATTATTTTCCTTGGTAGTACACGCGTTTTTCTCAGCCATTTCTCGATGGATTTTCACGAAATTTTCAGGAAAGATGTCTTTTGGTGACGAGACTTTGCTTGCAAAATTTCGTGCTTGACGTCACTTCCGGTCAGGAGTTATCTCTCTTTTAGTGACTTTTTGAAGGGCCTTGTTGTCCACACATCTCCTCCGTTAGTTTTGAAGCTAGAGTCTTGAATTTTCTACACAAGATAGAGTAAACATTTTAGAAGATTTGTGGGGGATTCGATTTTACCGGAGGCGATTTGCCTAAACGCTCGCCTGGACCTGAAAAAATGGATGCCAAAATTTTTCGCCGATTTCGGCGATTTTTGACCTTTGATCTCCAATATCTTTTTTCTTGCAAATATTTTGTTAAGACATGTAGAACAAATGTTGTGCACATTTACGAGATCTTTTCGAAAATATCAAGATTTAGGAGCTAGCCCCTTAAATTAGGGATCTAGAAGGGCTCAAAGTCTAGATCAAATATCTCAAAAATCGTTAATATTTTGGTATAAGTCAAAGAACAAAAAATGTTCATCTCAACAATCCAAATCTATTCATATAAAAATTTAGGTAATATGTTATGTAATAAGGGATTTTAAGGGCCAAAACCATAAATTTTTTACCCCTTGTATCTCGAAAACGACAAATATTTTGAAAAGCAATAAAGAACAAAAGTTGTTCAGAATGATGATCTGAACGATATGCATATTTCGTTTTTACCCTATGTGGCCCCGTTAGGGAGCTACAGTTTGGCCCCTAAAAATTACTTCTAGAAATAACTCGAGAACGGTAAAGAATTTCTAAATACTTGTTGAACAAAAAATGTTTGAAATGTCATGACCTTTCTTACGATATCAAGCAAAATGGGCTGACCCTTTAAATTAGGGGCCCAGAAGGGTCCAAAGGTTTATGAGAATATCTCAGAAACTATTAATATTTTGTAATAAGTCATTGAAGCGGAAATGTTCATCTAAACGAGCTTGTTCTTATCAAATCAAAAAGTAGGTCATATGTTACGTAATAAGGGATTTTAAGGGCCAAAATCATAAATAATTGACGCCTCATATCTTGAAAACGACAAATATTTTGAAAAGCATTATTGAACAAAAGTTGTTCAGAATGATAATCTAAACAATATGTACATTTCGTTTTTTCCCTATGTGGCCCCGTTAGAGAGCTACAGTTTGGCCCCTAAATATTTCTTGTAGAGATAACTCGAGAACGGTAAAGAATTTCTAAATACTTGTTGAGCAAAAAATGTTTAAAATGACAAGGCCTTTCTTACGATATCAAGGAAAACGGGCTGGCCCTTTAAATTAGGGGTTCAGAAGGGTCCAAATGTTTTTGAGAATATCTCAGAAACTATTAATATTTTATAGTAAGTTGTAGAAGCGGAAATGTTCATCTCAACGAGCTTGATCTTATCAAATCAAAAAGTAGGTCATATGTTACGTAATTAGAGATTTTAAGGGCCAAAATCGTAAATATTTGACGCCTCATATCTTTAAAACGACATATTTTTTGAAAAGCATTATTGAACAAAAGTTGTTCAATGTGTCATAACCTATCGATCAATATCAAAGAATGGGTCTGTGGGCCTCATGGCTCGCCTGTAGAGTCGATTTTTGTCGATATCAGTCGATTTCAAAAAGTTGTAACTGGTAAATATTTTGTAAGGACATATTGAACAAAAGTTGTTCAGTTTATCGAGATCTATCGATTGATATCAAGAAATAGGCCTATGGTCCTAATGGCTCGCCTGTAGAGTCGATTTTTTGTCGATATCGGTCGATCTCAATAACTTTTTACAGGTAAATATTTTGTAAAGACATATAGAACTAAAGTTGTTGAGTCTATAGAGGGCTAACAAATGACATCAAGAAATAGGCCCGTGGGCCTTATGGCTCGCCTGGAGAGTCGAATTTCAAACGAATTTCACTGCAACTTTGCTTCAGAAGCTTATGATATGAAAAATTGATTATATCTAAAGTGTCTTAAAGTCGGAAACTAAATTGGGACTCATTTGTCTTTCTTTTTTTTTTTTTTTAACTCCGAGTGCATCAACAAATCGGACGGAAGACCTACTCGTTGCTCGCAACGAGATCGTGTCTAGTTATTAGGGCTTTCCACCTTTCAGTGGAAAGTCCTATTGTTATTGTTCTGTTTATTATTATTATTATTATTATTTTCCTGCTGTCCAAAAAAATGTTCGTCTTAAGACTTATCGAAAAACTTTAGAGTCCATCCTATAGCACTTCTTGAGAAACGAATACATTTCACCCTGCGTCATGGAACTTTGACCCCTTACAGAGTTATCGGACCTTTTAGCAGAAATCATTGTTATCGCTACTCCTTTTCAACCGTAAAGGATAAGAGGATGAAACCTTTGCTGAAGCATAGAGGTCAATTAGTAGAAGCGAAGAATTTCAAATGAAGGGATTCGGTGTCCCCTAAAGGGAGTTAATGCCCCCTCATGTTTTGCGATTTGTCCCTTACAAATTGACGACTCCTTAAGTCTTCGTCGTAGAGAGACGGAACCCACTGGAACGGGTTGGGTGACCTTGACCTTGAAAAAGTAGGTCAAGGTCAAAGTCACCCAGAATGGCCAGAAAATGGCACTTTTTATACGCTCTTTCACGCTTCAGATAGCATCGAAATATCACATGGGTCAGCAAGGAATTTTGGACCGGTCTCGGCATCACGAATGTCAACTCTGAACTTTGACCGCTCTGCGAATGGCGGCGACTTAACGTCGAAAACCCCGTTATCGCTACTCCTACCAGACCGCGAGTCGTGGAGAGGCGAGACCTTGACCGACGATTTCACCATAAAAGACCCTCGCACAGAGAAGTTGACCGGGGGAAACCGAGAACCTTGAAGCACGGTTCTCGCCCCCGAAAGTCTCCGACGTCGTCGTTCGAGCCCACAACTTCTTCACGGATGTAGATAGGGATGCGGGACCACTTAAACGAAGCCCCGTGACCTCTCTGACCTTCAAAATGAGGTCAAGGTCAAAGTCACACTTTCTCCCCCATGGGTTTTTGAGGTTTGACCTTGAAAGTGGGTCAAGGTCAAAGGTCACGCATCCAGGGGCCAGTCTCCACGAGTAAGGCCAACCCACCCATCACGCCTGTCGTCCCCAAGGAAGAAACCCCCCACCCTTCAAGTGATCTGTCTGTCCTCAGCTGTTTATAATACACTATTTTGACCGGTTTCATGCCCAACAACAGGATTTTTGAGGTTTGACCTTGAAAGTGGGTCAAGGTCAAAGGTCAAGGTCACGCATCCAGGGGCCAGTCTCCACGAGTAAGGCCAACCCACCCATCACGCCTGTCGTCCCCAAGGAAGAAACCCCCCACCCTTCAAGTGATCTGTCTGTCCTCAGCTGTTTATAATACACTATTTTGACCGGTTTCATGCCCAACAACAGGATTTTTGAGGTTTGACCTTGAAAGTGGGTCAAGGTCAAAGGTCACGCATCCAGGGGCCAGTCTCCACGAGTAAGGCCAACCCACCCATCACGCCTGTCGTCCCCAAGGAAGAAACCCCCCACCCTTCAAGTGATCTGTCTGTCCTCAGCTGTTTATAATACACTATTTTGACCGGTTTCATGCCCAACAACAGGATTTTTGAGGTTTGACCTTGAAAGTGGGTCAAGGTCAAAGGTCACGCATCCAGGGGCCAGTCTCCACGAGTAAGGCCAACCCACCCATCACGCCTGTCGTCCCCAAGGAAGAAATCCCCCACCCTTCAAGTGATCTGATTGTGATCAGCTGTTTCAATACACTATTTTGACCGGTCTCATGCCATGCAACAATTACAGGATTCTAGCTAATCTGACCTACACCTACACATCTGACCTACACCCACTTCTTCCATTTCTTGACTGTCTTGTCAATCAAACATGAATTCCATTTACATTCATGAAAAGACATAGGCCAGATTCAATTGTCTGCCTGCATCAACATAAAGACGAAGTTGTTTTTTTTTTATAATGATGATGCAACTTTACTTGACAGTTGAACTCATTGACATTCCATCCTGACTGTCATTGTAAACAAATAAACACTTACCTGCAGGATCAGATGGGATGCAGTACTCCTATTCTCCGTTCAGATATCCTACATGCACTCAGACACTTTCTAATTCACCGGCCGCCATTTTGGTTGTTTGTTGTCAAAGCCTATCAATCCGTATATGCATGCCTCCTTGGGTGAAATGACTGAAAGACATTGTCTCCGTGAATTAGAACACATAGGATGAGCCATTACAAACTGTATATTCAATTCCACAATCCACAACACACACGGTCAAATCCAGTGCATCTTCACAACATCTGACAACATGAGGCTTGTATAGACTCCCAGCATGCACCAGCAGTTACTACAATCTAGGAAAATGGCACATCCGGTTTCTTTGCACCTCCAAATATCCTATCTAACAGGTCTAAAGTCACCCCAAACACCTGCACAAGTCCTATTACACTTTTACCTGATATGTGCATATGTGCTGGCTACCCAACACCCACACCCCTTTTCTCCCTCAAATTTGACGGGTACTTAATGCGAAACCAAGCATTGAACACACCTCAACACTCAAATTTAGGCGGCAAATTTGAATTTCTTTTCTAGCCAAATCCATTTTTTTTTTTTCCGTGAGGGTGGGGTGGGGTAGGGTTAGGGGGGGGGGGGGCTTTTAGCATTTCAACACTACTGAAAAACCGCTAGAAGGTGGGAAGCCCTCTAATTGTTCGCGAACAATTAGGATCACTAGTTATTATTATTCTTTTTCTCCTTACCGATTTTTGTGCAGAAGATTTCTCGGAGATGGCTGGATCGATTTGCTTCAAATTTTCAGAATTGATGCGTTGCCATTTAAAGTTTGTACCGCCGTTTCAATTGTTGAAAAATCACTTCCGGTTGGAAGTTATCCCCCTTTTATGGATTTTCAGATGACCATTTTGTCCAGACAAAAACTCAAAAACGATAAAAGCTAGAGTGCTGAAATTTTCAGTGATGTTAGACGACATGTTGTAGTTGTGCACCTGGGTTTTAAAAATTTCCGGAAGTGCCTAGTATGGAAGCTCGGTAGGGGTCGAAAATGGAGTTTAGAAAAGTGGCCAATTTTTTTCCACGTTTTAAATCATAACTTTTTACTCGTAAATATTTTGTTGAGACATATATAACAAAAGTTGTACAGTTTATTGAGATCTTTCGTGCCATATCAAGAAATGGGCCCATGGGCCTCATGGCTCGCCTGAACCATTGAATTTCTGTTACAATGATTAACTTTTTTCTCACGAAACTTTTGATAAAACATGTAGAATAAAAGTGGTTCAATTTTGCAAGATCTATCTAAGGATATCAAAAAATAGGCTCCCAGACATCATGGCTCGCCTGAACAGTCAAATCTGTATCACAATTAATAACATTAATAACTTTTTTCGCGAGAAACTTTTGACAAGACATGTAGAACAAAAGTTGTTCAGTTTCGCAAGCGTTAACTAACGATCTGAAGAAATAGGCCTACGGGTCTCGTGGCTCACCTGAACAGTTGGGTTATTGTTGCAGTCTATAACATTTTTGTCAAAAAACATCTAATAAGACATCTAGAACAAAAGTTGTTCAGTTTTGCAAGATTTTTCGAACAACATCATGAAAAAGCCGAACGGGCTTCATGGCTCGCCTGGAGAGTTTGATTAGTTTCACAATCAATAACTTTTTTCTCGAGAAACTTTTGATAAGACATGTAGAACAAAAGTTGTTCAGTTTCGCAAGTGTTAACTAACGATATTAAAGAGACACTACAGCTCATTTTCCACATTTTAATAAAGTGTTTTTTAAAACATGTATTGATAAAATGATAAAATTCATATCGATACTGAAAATTTTGAACAATTGGGATGCATCAATTTACTCTCAACTGCGCTTTGAAGATCGTTCGGAATTCAAAGGTTTCTTCGTTCTGACTCGGACTTTTGAATGCTTATTTACATCACGTGGTTTTGAATGACAGCAAAGGTGTTGTGTAGGAAATTATTTTAATCCCCCTTCAATGGGGTGCACACTCACCTTTTAAGTATAAGAGTATTCCCTGCTCCTTAAAATAAGCAATTATATAAATCATTATTTCAACAGAAACCCTTCCATGTTCCCATTGACCGATATTTTTACAACTAACACGTGTCGTGCTCAGATAAAAATAGCACTTACTTTTAAAAGTAGTGTCTTCGCAGCTAGTCTCAATGGCAGATTTAGGGGGGGGCAGGATCCCCCCTCCCTTTTTACGCCACAGATTGTGAATGAAAATCCAAATTTTGCACCAGAATGGCCGATTACTGTGGCTAGTCTTTGACTTTCACACCCCCTTCGGAAATCCTAGATCCGCCACTGAGTTACATGGGTTTCTCCGAGCTCTTTGTTTTCCAACGGTCAAACTGATACCAAGGTAAATTATTTTTCACGTATGAGTTTTATCTCATTCTATTTTTACCTCTTTTCTCACAGAATCTGTCAAAATTCTAGATCTGTCAACTACACTTTCTCTCACTGGACGACATGCTGCACTGTTTACTGTCTATGCGCATGCGTCTGAAGACTGAAAGGAGGAGACTCGATATTTTTTGTATAGGCCATCAAAAAGTATTAATTTTTACGTTAAAACGATAATTTTTAACTTTAGATAAGTGTTATTTTCGCAAAGTTCATACTTTCAACAATGCAACAAAAATTGAGAAAGCACTAGGAAAATTGTCATTTCATGATTTTTGCGCAAAATGAGCTGTAGTGTCTCTTTAAGAAATAGGCCTGCGGATCTCATGGCTCACCTGCACAGTTGGGTTATTGTTGCAATCTATAACATTTTTGTCAAGAAACTTTTATTAAGACATCTAGAACAAAAGTTGTTCAGTTTTGCAAGCTCTTTCGAAAAACATCATGAAAAAGGCGAAAGGGCCTCATGGCTCGCCTGAAGAGTTTGATTAGTGTCACAATCAATAGCTTTTTTCTCGAGAAACTTTTGATAAGACATGTAAAAAAAAAAGTTGTTCAGTTTTGCAAGATCTTTCAAACGATATCAAGAAAAAGGTCCTCGGGCCTTATGACTCGCCTTTACAGTCTGATAAATGTCGCAATCAATAATTTTTTTCTCAAGAAAATTTTGATAAGACATGTAGATCAAAATTTGTTCAGTTTTGCGAGATATATTTAGAATGATATCAAAAAGTAGGCCTCCGGGCGACATGACTCGCCTGATCAGTCGAATTTGTATCGCAGCAAATAACATTATTAACTTTTTTCTCGAAAAAAGGCTGACCCCTTTAATTAGTGGCCGAGAGGGGCAGAGAGTCTTTAATTTATAACACTTAAATGATCAATATTTGTAAAACATTACGGAAGCTAAATTGTACGTCTAGATAATATATTTGTATCATTATTTATGAACGAAAATCTCAGTCAAATTCTTATCTCATCACATCTAAAATTGGGCGGAAGACCCACTCGTTGCTCGCAACGAGATCGCATCTAGTTATTATTAAGGTCTTCCGTCTCCAACGGAAGACCTTTTAGTGATTCTACTGTTTATTAGGGTCTTCCGTCTTCAGCGGAAGAACCTTCTATTATTTTATTGTTGATTTTTCACTTTTCTTATTATTAGGGTCTTCCGTCTTCAGCGGAAGACCCTTCTATTATTCTATTGTTGATTTTTCACTTTTCTTATTCTTATTATTATTCTTTTTTTTTCTCCTTACCGATTTTTGTGCAGAAGATTTCTCGGAGATGGATGGATCAATTTGCTTCAAATTTTCAGGATTGATGCGTTGCCTTTGAAGTTTGTACCGCCGTTTCAATTTTTGAAAAATCACTTCCGGTTGGAAGTTATCCCCCTTTTATCGATTTTCAGATGACCATTTTGTCCAGACAAAAACTCAAAAACGATAAAAGCTAGAGTGCTGAAATTTTCAGTGATGTTAGACGACATGTTGTAGTTGTGCACCTGGGTTTTAAAAATTTCCGGAAGTGCCTAGTATGGAAGCTCGGTAGGGGTCGAAAATGGAGTTTAAAAAAGTGTCTCATTTTTCTCCACGTTTTAAATCATAACTTTTTACTCGTAAATATTTTGCTTAGACATATATAACAAAAGTTGTACAGTTTATTGAGATCTTTCGTGTCATATCAAGAAATGGGCCCATAGGCCTCATGGCTCGCCTGAACCATTGAGTTTCTGTTATAATGATTAACTTTTTTCTCACGAAACTTTTGATAAGACATGTAGAATAAAAGTTGTTCAGGTTTGCAAGATCTATCTAATGATATCAAAAAATAGGCCTCGGGGCGTCATGGCTCGCCTGAACAGTCAAATTTGTATCACAATTAATAACATTAATAACTTTTTTCTCGAGAAACTTTTGACAAGACATGTTGAACAAAAGTTGTTCAGTTTCGCAAAGGGTTAACTAACGATGTTAATAAATAGGCCTGCGGGTCTCATGGCTCACCTGAACAGTTGGGTTATTGTTGCAATCTATAACATTTTTGTCAAGAAACTTTTAATAAGACATCTTGAACAAAAGTTGTTCAGTTTTGCAAGATCTTTCGAACAACATCATGAAAAAGGCCAACGGGCCTCATGGCTCGCCTGAGCAGTTTGATCAGTGTCACAATTACTAACTTTATTCTCGAGAATCTTTTGATAAGACATGTAGAACAAAAGTTGTTCAGGTTTGCAAGATCTATCTAATGATATCAAAAAATAGGCCTCAGGGCGTCATGGCTCGCCTGAACAGTCGAATTTGTATCACAATTAATAACATTAATAACTTTTTTCTCGAGAAACTTTTGACAAGATATGTTGAACAAAAGTTGTTCAGTTTCGCAAGGGTTAACTAACGATGTTAATAAATAGGCCTGCGGGTCTCATGGCTCACTTGAACAGTTGGGTTATTGTTGCAATCTATAACATTTTTGTCAAGAAACTTTTAATAAGACATCTTGAACAAAAGTTGTTCAGTTTTGCAAGATCTTTCGAACAACATCATGAAAAAGGCCAACGGGCCTCATGGCTCGCCTGAACAGTTTGATCAGTGTCACAATTACTAACTTTTTTCTCGAGAATCTTTTCATAAGACATGTAGAACAAAAGTTGTTCAGTTTTGCAAGATCTTTCAAACGATATCAAGAAAAAGGCCCACGGGCCTTATGACTCGCCTTAACAGTGATAAATGTCGCATAACGTTATACTCGTAAATATTTTGTTTCGACATATATAACAAAAGTTGTACAGTTTATTGAGATCTTTCGTGCCATATCAAGAAATGGGCCCATGGGCCTCATGGATCGCCTGAACCATTGAGTTTCTGTTACAATGATTAACTTTTTCCTCACGAAACTCTGATAAAACATGTAGAATAAAAGTTGTTCAGTTTTGCAAGATCTATCTAATGATATCAAAAAATAGGCCTCAGGGCGTCATGGCTCGCCTGAACAGTCGAATTTGTATCACAATTAATAACATTAATAACTTTTTTCTCGAGAAACTTTTGATAAGACATGTAGAACAAAAGTTGTTCAGATTCGCAAGCGTTACTAACGATGTTAAGAATAAGGCCTGTGGGTCTCATGGCTCACTTGAACAGTTGGGTTATTGTTGTAATTTATAACATTTTAGTCAAGAAACTTTTAATGAGACATCTAGAGCAAAAGTTGTTCAGTTTTGCAAGATGTTTCAAACAACATCATGAAAAAGGCGAACAGGCCTCATGGCTCGCCTGAAGAGTTTGATTGGTGTCACAATCAATAGCTTTTTTCTCGAGAAACTTTTGATAAAACATGTAGACCAAAAGTTGTTCAGGTTTGCAAGATCGTTCAAACGATATCAAGAAAAAGGCCCACGGGCCTTATGACTCGCCTTAACAGTCTGATAAATGTCGCAATCAATAACTTTTTTCTTAAGAAAATTTCCATAGGACATGTAGAAAAAAATTTGTTCAGTTTTGCGAGATATATCTAGAATGATATAAAAAAAAAAATAGGCCTCCGGGCGGCATGACTCGCCTGATCAGTCGAATCTGTATCGCAGTAAATAACATTATTAACTTTTTTCTCGAAAAAAAGCTGACCCCTTTAATTAGTTGCCGAGAGGTAGAGAGAGTCTTTAATTTATAACATTTAAATGATCAATATTTGTAAAACATTACCAAAGCTAAATTGTACGTCTAGACAATATATTTGTATCATTATTTATGAACGAAAATGTCAGTCAAATTCTAATCTAATCACATCTAAATTTGGACGGAAGACCCACTCGTTGCTCGCAACGAGATCGAATCTAGTTATTATTATTATTATTATTCTTTTTTTTTTTCCTTACCGATTTTGTGCAGAGGATTTCTCAGAGATGGCTTGATCGATTTGCTTCAAATTTTTAGGGTTGATGCATTGCTATCTGAAGTTTATATCTTTTTTTGGATTTTCGAAAATTCACTTCCGGTTGGAAGTTATCCCCCTTTTATCGATTTTCAGATGACCATTTTGTCCGGACAAAAACTCAAAAACGACAAAAGGTAGAATGCTGAAATTTTCAGTGATGTTAGACGACATGTTGTAGTTGTGCACATCGATTTTCAAAATTTCCGGAAGTGCCTAGTATGGAAGCTCGGTAGGGGTCGAAAATGGAGTTTTAAAAAGTGCCCAATTTTTTCCCACGTTTTAAATCAGAACTTTTTATTCGTAAATATTTTGTTTAGACATATATAACAAAAGTTGTACAGTTTATTGAGATCTTTCGTGTCATATCAAGAAATGCGCCCATGGGCCTAATGGCTCGCCTGAACCATTGAATTTCTGTTACAATGATTAACTTTTTTCTCACGAAACTTTTGATAAGACATGTAGAATGAAAGTTGTTCAGTTTTGGAAGATCTATCTAATGATGTCAAAAAATAGGCCTCCGGGCGTCATGGCTCGCCTGAACAGTCGAATTTGTATCACAATCAATAACATTAATAACTTTTTTCTCGAGAAACTTTTGACAAGACATGTAGAACGAAAGTTGTTCAGTTTCGCAAGCGTTAACTAACGATGTTAAGAAATAGGCCTGTGGGTCTCATGGCTCACCTGAATAATTGGGTTATTGTTGCAATCTATTACATTTTTGTCAAGAAACTTTTAATAAGACATCTAGAACAAAAGTTGTTCAGTTTTGCAAGATCTTTCGAACAACATCATCAAAAAGGCGAACGGGCCTCATGGCTCGCCTGAACAGTTTGATTAGTGTCATAATTACTAACTTTTTTCTCGAGAATCTTTTGATTAGACATGTAGAACAAAAGTTGTTCAGTTTTGCAAGATCTTTCATACGATATCAAGAAAAAGGCCCACGGGCCTTATGACTCGCCTTCACAGTCTGATAAATGTCGCAATCAATAACTTTTTTCTTAAGAAAATTTTGATAGGACATGTAGAACAAAATTTGTTCAGTTTTGCGAGATATATCTAGAATGATATCAAAAAATAGGCCTTCGGGCGACATGACTCGCCTGATCAGTCGAATTGTTTTCGCAATAAATAACATTATTAACTTTTTTCTCGAAAAAAGGCTGACCCCTTTAATTAGTGGCCGAGAGGGGCAGAGAGTCTTTAATTTATAACACTTAAATGATCAATATTTATAAAACATTACCGAAGCTAAATTGTACGTCTAGACAATATATTTGTATCATTATTTATGAACGAAAATCTCAGTCAAATTCTTATCTCATCACATCTAAAATTGGACGGAAGACCCACTCGTTGCTCGCAACGAGATCGCATCTAGTTATTATTATTATTATTATTTTTTCCCTTTCGTCTCCGAGACCGTTGGATGGATTTTCCTGAAACTTTCACAGGTTATAGGGAACGATGGTACCTCGAGGCGTTTTTTTCATTTTTTCAAAATTCACTTCCGTTCGTCAGATACGTCCGATTTTTGAAAGAAACTTTGTCCGGGGGTAAACTTGAAAACCACTAAAGATAATCGAATGAAACTTTCAGGGATGATAGATCTATTTCTCTATGGTGCATGCACGCAATATTTTTTGTCGCCGTCACTTCCGTTCGTCACCGGAAGTGATCAAATAAATCATCAATTTCAAACTTTTTTCTTTCAAATTGAAACCTACTTTGGTTTACTATATCTCGTTCTAATTCTCAAAAAATGTTGACCCCACCGGAAGTTGAATCTCCAACTTCCGGTTATATCAAAGAAAGACTATTCATTCTCTCATTTTTCAGTGCCATAAATCTCGGTCATGAAACTAGTTAATGAGTTGAGTTTTATATATATTATAGTCACTATAAATGTCTAGAGTAACCTCAAATATTTTTGTAAAATTCACTTCCGGTCGGCAAATACGGCTTATGAGCTGTTTTCGTTGTCAATCGTTTTTCTCAGAAACGGTAAAAGATAGAGTCACCAAAATTTCAGAGTTAATAGATCTCACTTTGTAGGGGTGCAGTAGGGGGGCAAGAATGTCGGCCGTCACTTCCGGTCGTCACCGGAAGTGATTAATAAATCATAAATTTCAAACTTTTTTCTTTCAAATTGAAACCTATATCGGTTTATTAGGTCTCATTCTAATTCTCAAAAACTATTGACCCCACGGGAAGTTGAATCTCCAACTTCCGGTTATATGAAAGAAAAACTATTCATTCTCTCATTTTTCAGTGCCATAAATCTCGGTCATAAAACAAGTTAATGATTTGAATTTTACATATGTTATAGACATTATAAATGTCTAGTGTAAATTTAAATATTTTTGTAAAATTCACTTCCGGTCGTGAGATATGGGGTGGACATATTCAAACCTTGTTTTTTCAGTTTCTCAATAATGAATATAGATAGACGCTTGAAACTTGTAGAGTTGATCAACTAACATTAGTCCATTGTACACATACATTCAATTTTTTCGTCCGTCACTTCCGGTCTATACCGGAAGTATTTGAAAAATGTCGATTTTCCGATTTCTTCGAGTGATTTCTCAGAGATGGTGGATAGATTTTCTTGAAATTTTCAGGAATAATGTCTTATGAAAGGACCTTCCTATAACTATTTTTGTTTTTACAAAATTCACTTCCGGTCGGAAAATATGGGCGATTTTCTCTTTCTCAAAAGGAATTTTGTCCAGCATTTTTCTTGGAAAAGGTAAAATATAGGTTCATCAATTATTCAGGAATTATAAATCTCCGTTTGCAGTCGTGCAGTAGAGGGTTGAACATGTCGACCGTCACTTTCTGTCGTCACCGGAAGTGATTGAAAGAATCGCAAATTTCAAACTTTTTCTTGTAAATTGAAACCTATACTAGTTTATTAAGTCTCTTTGAAAGTGTCAAAAGAATATTGACTCCGTTGGTAGTCAAAACAACTACTTCCGGTTTCTTGATAAAATACATTTTTACTTTTCATCTCTTTGTCACCATAAATCTCGCGTATATTTGAAGTCTTTCATAAGATTTTCACATGTCATAATAAAAGTATCAACTTCTAAAGTTTGGATCATTTTGTTTTTCAAAATTGACTTCCGGTCGGTAGTAACCTACTACTTTTTCTTTCTTTAGTCTACTTCTTTTTGTTGAGAACTCTTTCAGATAGAGACGTGAAATTTTCAGGGAATATAGACAGTAAAGAGTCGCTGTCATTTATAGGAAAACGCATCATAAAAGTACTTCCGGTCATCACCGGAAGTTACGAGAAATGAGTAAAAAATTCGATAATACATTTCCCATTCATTGTTAAGGCACATTTTCTGATATATTTAAATGGTTTTCGTAGGAACAGAAAGCTCTTTACCGGAAGTGATCTAACGGAAGACCTACTCATTACTAGTAATGAGTTTCTAGTTATTATTCTTTTTCTCCGGTACTTTTTTGTCCGGTAGTGTTCTCAGAAACTACAAAAGGGATCGATATGAAACTTTCCAGGATGATAGTATAGCGTTTGTAGATGTGCATGGTGCTAGTCATTTTGTCTGCACATGCATGCACGCGCGCGCACGTGCACTGTAATTTTGGTACAAAAATTGGAAAATCAGAATATTAAAGGTATCGATATGAAACCTAAATAGGATGGTAGT
Source organism: Ostrea edulis (assembly GCF_947568905.1). Lineage (NCBI taxonomy): Eukaryota > Metazoa > Mollusca > Bivalvia > Ostreida > Ostreidae > Ostrea > Ostrea edulis. The sequence continues at coordinate 38,500,708 of NC_079168.1, forward strand.
ATATCATTTGTAGATATGAAAAATGATAAAAAATTTGTCTGCACGCGCACGCATGCGCGTGCACATGCATTACAAAATTTGTACACTAACTTTGGAATCAGTCTAACTTTTTTGTTGTTCATTGAAATGGCTTGATATTCATATCATAGGTAGATATTGAGACCCTTAACTGATTTGCATGGTCAAAATTACCAATTTGCACGCGCATGCACGTGTGCTTCATTTTGATTGGATAGTACTAAAACGTTTGTAACTATCTTATTTATCAAGCGAATGAGATGATATTTACAGCATACGTAGACAATATGTGTATCTATATATTGATGTAGCAAAAAATGCCAACGCACACGCGCATGCGCGTGCGACGTTTTTCAAATGTTCGATTTTTAAAGGACGATAACGTTTTTGTTTTTCATCAAATTCTATTGATATTAGGGTTTTAGATGTGTCTTGGTACTCCTTACAAACTGCTGTGGTTAGAATTACTGCTCAGCACGTGCATGCACGTGTGCTGAATATATATATATATATATAACACACAGGTAAAGCACAGAAATTCTCGCCACGCTGTCACATGATACACAGTCATTGAGAATGGAAATGGTATGCAATTATTTAACCTACATTTAAGATGGTCATACAAGATACACATTGCATTTGAAATATTTCTATAAAGCACAGAAATAGCAATGAACTCTTAAATGAACATAACTGCCCTAAGTGAAGATATATTTAATATAAAGCACAGAAAATTTCACTTTATTTGGATACCCACTTCCGCCCCTACCAGGGGTTGAACTCAAGACCCGCGGAACCAAAGCTCCTAGCAGCATGTAACCAGCGGGCTAGACTGCTCGATCATCTAGGCAAGTCATAAAATTTGCTTTCAATGAAGATGGAATTCTCGCAACGCTGTCACACGGTACACGGTCATTGAGAATGGAAATGGAATACACACACAGGTATATGTATATACATGCACAAAACAACCTACACAATAGACCCCAATTTTATTGGATAGCGACATTTTCTTCCGTATTTTTTATGTAATAAAACATCATTGTCCAGGCTTGCGCTGATAACTTTTTGGCGGACTGATCATGGACATCAAAACCACAATGTATTTTTTGTGTCTTTGTCTTTTCTTTATATCTTCATCAATTGTAAGGTAAGTATTTTGCAAAATATCCTATTTCAAATTGTAGTAAATAACATTTTTTAGATATCAACGCAGTTTGGAAGTTTTAGTTATTTGAGGAAAATGTATATATCTGTATCGTCATTTCTTAATTTTCAGTAATATCAAATAAATGAAACAGAAATCATTATTTTCTTGAAAAAGTCTCCCAGTAGTTCTTACTTATTTATTCCAAGTTATTTTGGGCAAAAATCATGTTTCTATCTAAATTGTAAGAATTAACATGGTCAAGCAGTTTGACAAAAGATTTCGATTAAAATCGGTGATATTTAGCACCTTCATGCATAGAGTGGGTTCAAAATCAATCTCTTTTTCAGAACTATTTTATATTCTTTTATTTACATATGCATTTTGTCTATACCCTAGAAGATCGACAATTAAATTTAAGATTATAACACAAAACGAAAATCTACGCGTATGAAATAAATGATGAAAGTGTAAATGTTCATGTAGATGTAATAAAACAAAGTTCCATGGCCACATCGCCCGCCTAGAAACTTAGGCCCTGCGGTTGTTCAGCTGTGATTTTTCAATCTTCATTCTTTTGAAAAAGTTAACCCCATTGTGACTAGCTCTCTCCGATTATCTAGGGAACGGAGAAGGCTTCAACTTCTTAGGATCTCCGTTATGGTGCAGAAGAGGGAGTGGTTCACTTCCGCAAAAATTTCGTTCATTCTAAACGTCTGCTGGATTTCTTTACATAAACAAAATGATCTTCTATGTTTGCTAGTCCATAAATAGGTTTGCATAAAACCTACAACATACGGTTTCTGATGTTCTCTTTTTTCGATATTGTCCAAATTCTGGATACATTTTTGCACCATGTTTGAGCTGAACTTCCGGTTGGCAAGTTATTTGCATATGCCTATATATGGTAGTGTTTACATCATGGACGAGTACGGAGGTGAAAGCGATTTCATCTGTATTGAAAAGTGTATATTTGAAATCAAGTTAAAAACCAAACAGCCTAGTGTAAAGTTTTTTTCTCCCACCATGTGATTTTCCTTTCATTGTCGGAGTGGCTCGAATAACTATTTTTTCGCGCTGGTTGTCAATATTTATTTTTTTCTGTAAATCCACCTACGAGATTTCGTGATAACAAGCATGACGGGGCATTTTGCATATTGTACATGACGTTTATTAAAAAACACCTTTATTAGACATGTCCAAGCACTGCGTTGGTACTCTTTTTCGTGTAAATAACAATGGAGACCAATACACGGAGCTTATTACAGGTTATTCATATAATATTTCTGCACCATTACAAAGCATCTTGATATTGTAGCCCTCCTCTGAAAACGTCACAATGCATAAACGCAACGTTATTTGTGGAAAATGTTGACCCCGTCACAAAACAAAACTGCGGACACAAAACATAATTTCATAGTATGTCTGTGTTTTTGATAATTTGGATTACATTTATTATCTTATAAATGTGGATTTAAAATGCAGAAGGGGGTATAGAATACATTTATCATTACTACAGTAACTTGATCCGAAGAGTTGGATCACGTCTCGTTGACAGGCGGGGATCATCAGATCAAACTCGACGTTTCGCGTCTCGTGTGATCTGATGATCCGCGCCTGTCAACTCGACGTGATCCGACTCTTCGGATCAAGTTACTGTAGTAATAATATATATGTATTGTTTATTTGCGAATGATATGTATGTAAGAAATATCATACACTAGCAACAATTACGATCAGTTTTATACGACTCACATGAACAGAAAATTCGTCGTTGAAAAAACTGCGAGGATGATAGTAACGGAAATGAATGGTGATAGTAACGTAAGAACTTATATGTATCAATGATGATAGTAACGACAAAAAGATGTTAGTAACGATAAAAGGATGATAGTAACGCAAAAACTAACGCAATAAATAGGTCCGCAGTAACCCTACCCCCCCCCCTCACCGAATCCGGATTAGAATAGATCCTCAGTACCCCTTGCTTGTGAGGGGCGACTAAATGGGGCGGTCCTTCGGATGAGACCGCAAAAACCGAGGTTCCGTGTCACAGCAGGTGTGGCACAATAGAGAACCCTCCCTGCTCAAAGGCCGTAAGCGCCGAGCATAGGCCTAAATTTCGCAGCCGTTCACCTGCAATGGTGACGTCTTTATATGAGTGAAAAGATGTTAATCAATACAAGAGGCCCATGGGCCACATCGCTCACCTGAGTCACCTTGGCCCATATCTGAAGACTTTCCATATATATCATGGGCGTAGCTTGGGTTCGAATATTACCGAGGCAGGGGGTCTGGGGGGCGCAGCCCTCCAGAAGCCATCGACATTTTAACAACGTAAAAGGTGGGTTTTTTTTTTTACCGAGGCAGCTGCCTCGGTTGCCTCAATGGAAGCTACGCCACTGTATATTAGCATGTAAAACCTTAGTCCCTATTATGGCCCAAATATACCCCCGGAGGCCATAATTTTTGCAAACTTGAATCTACACTATGTCAGAAAGCTTTCATGTAAATATCAACTTCTTTGGCCTAATGGTTCTTGAGAAGAAGATTTTTAAAGATTTTTGCTTATATTTGTATGTAAAACTTTGAATCCCCTTCCCCCCTTGTGGCTCCATCCAACCCCCGAGGCCATGATTTAAACAAACTTGAATCTGCACTATGTTAGAAAGCTTTCATGTAAAAATCAGCTTTTCTGGCTCAGTGGTTCTTGAGAAGAAGATTTTTAAAGATTTTCCCTATATATTTATATGTAAAACTTTGATCCCCCTCTGTGGCCCCATCCTACCCCTGGGGGCCATGATTTAAACAAACTTGAATCTGCATTATGTCAGAAAGCTTTCATGTAAAATATCAGCTTTTCTGGCTCAGTGGTTCTTGAGAAGAAGATTTTTAAAGATTTTCCCTATATATTTATATGTAAAACTTTGATCCCCCCCCCCCTGTGGCCCCATCCTACCCCTGGGGGCCATGATTTAAACAATCTTGAATCTGCATTATGTCAGAAAGCTTTCATGTAAAATATCATCTTTTCTGGCTCAGTGGTTCTTGAGAAGAAGATTTTTAAAGATTTTCCCTATATATTTATATGTAAAACTTTGATCCCCCCTTGTGGCCCCATCCTACTCCCGGGGACCATGATTTGTACAAACCTGAATCTGCACTATGTCAGAAAGCTTTCATGTAAAAATCATCTTTTCTGGCTCAGTGGTTCTTGAGAAGAAGATTTGTAAAGATTGTCCCTATATATTTGTATGTAAAACTTTGATCCCTTATTGTGACCCAAATCCAACCCCCGGGGGCATGATTTTAACAAACTTGAATCTGAACTATGTCAGGAAGCTTTCATGTAAAAATCATCTTTTCTGGCTGCTTGGTTCTTGAGACAAAGATTTTTAAATGACCCCACCCTATTTTTGCAGTTTTTGTGATTATCTCCCCTTTGAAAGGGACATGGCTCTTCATTTGAACAAACTTGAAAGCCCTTCACCCAAAGATCCTTTTGCTAGGTTTGGTTGAAATTGGCTCAGTGGTTCTGGAGACGAAGTTGAAAATGTAAAAAGTTTACGGACAGACGAAGGACAACAGGCGATCAGACTTTCAACTCAGGTGAGCTAATAAAACCAAACCAATATGAAAATAACTCTTTAATTATTTTGTGTGTGTGTGTGTGGATAAAATATAGACAAAATTAGCGATTTTATTCTAGTAGTATGCGTCATGAGACGCACATAAACTGCCTTTCATCAAATCATATAATATTTCACAATCATAAGCCTTTAATAATTCAGATTACGGTGATTGCTTGTATCTTTCTTAACGTCTCGTTCGAGAATATTTCACTCATATGGAGACGTCACCAAGACCGGTGAAGGGCTTCAAATGTGGCCTATGCTGGGCGCTTACGGCCATTGAGCAGTGAGGGTTCTTTAGCGTGCCACAGTTACTGTGACACGGGACATCCATTTATAAGGTCATCTCCGAGGACCCGTGACATTCACGTTTGGCGACTTAGGTCTGTCGCGGCCGGGGCAGATTGCGATGAAAGTCATAATATTTCATATCACTTTCTACAATGACATCATTTCAGAATTTCAAGGGGTTTGTGAAATTTTCCGGTCGAGCATTTTATTGTTTGGTGAAATGCATTAGATGTAAACAGGACAGACGGAAAATAGCAACGTTTGATGACATTATTGCGCAATGAAGAGTAGATAAGATTTTTGTACATTTTGGAATGCATGCTTTTAAACGATTACAGACGATGGAGAAGAATGCGTTAGGCGTTTAGAATAAAGACAACAAGGGAAACGTAAAGATACCAATGCAGTCCATCAGAATTGTATGTCTAGTTTGATGTACAAAGTGTATTGTCCATACCACACTAACACAAAACCTCAGAATGCCCCATGTATGCACGTGATAGGTCCCTCGTCCTTATGGAGGATCACGGTGCAGCTCGAGTGTGTGAATTAGAGAAATTCCGGGATTGTTATAGGGCTGATCAAACTTTTCTCACACTGGCGATACCACATGAAAAATATAATATGAAATGCAATGCTTATCTTATTTGAGGATATATCTATTTGACATTTGCTTTGCATATTGAAGAATTCAGTACTGAAGGTGTGGGGAGTTTGAGAACACAACGCAGGTTGTTTTCTTCTCTAAACAACTTGGTCACGATTTTACTGAAATAATTCCATGTGCAGCTCTCTTATGTCACATATCATATCAACCGTAAATACTGTCATTATGTATCCATTTAGAATAGCAAATTTACAAATGATCTACAAAAGTAACAAAGACATGACCTATTATTTCAATTCTAAAGTCGAGCTCAGGAAGAATCTGCTTGTGGGTATTAAATTCATGCGTGCGTGATGGAGTCGGGTATCCCTTTCACGACCATCAATAAAATACTGCAACATATATTTTGCAAGTATATAATCATTTTGCAAGCACCCTAGAAGTAAAGCACACAACCTAATATAAAATCACAATACAACGATACTGCAATTCGATCTTAAAGGACACATCGCATGTTTTTAAACTTTTTAATTTTTTCTGCAAAATTAATTCATTTCATGCCTAAAACTACTTTACATGTGTTTTAAAGGAAACAGTTTGCATAGTTTTCGAGTTTGAAAGCGATGAAATTCAAATCTTGCGATATGCATATTTTCTTCGATATTTTACGCGCCATTATCTGTGACGTCATATGCGACCTCGAGCGAGAAGATTTGAAAACAGTTGTTAGCCATTTCATTAACAGATTAGATTTAATTGACAAACAAACAATTATCACATTAACGGCTTGTAAATAACACTGCATTAGGGTGTTTTGTGCCGTTTAAGGGTGTACTTGCTGTCAGTAGAGAGGCTTTGGACTGTGTTTTTTTCAATTTTTGAAGGAAGGTATGAGGGACAAGACGTGAATATTTTTTGTCGGCACAACGACTTTGCCATAAAAAAACCCAGTAGAATTTGTCCCTGTACTTTTTTAAACAAGCACTTGGACAAAGACGTAGATAAACTGCGAGAAAATGGTTCTATCGAAGCTACCCACTGTTACATATAGGCCTACGGCTTATGCTTTCCGTTCTGCTCTCAAATTCAATACACACTCGCACCAACTGACCTTCACCTTGTAACACCATATAGGCAGAACTTCGCTAGCAGTGTCTACCAACTGGTAGTTTTAAAAAAGAAATTTGAAGATAAAAGATAATTGAACTTTCAATTATAAATAATAAAATATGATATTTCCCAACTTTGAATTGAATTATAATGCTTTCATTTTTTTTTAAGGAACACGTACGTGTTTACAACAACGTACAGCACGCCGTGCTCCCACTTCCTAAGTAACAACGTGTAGATAACAAAAAAATAATGATTAATAAAATTGCTTGAATAAAATAATCTAAAAGTATTGGGATTTTCACCATAAATTTGATAATTTTTATTATTATTTTTTCTCTCGAAATGCACCCGTGACAGTAGGCCTAGTTGTCAATGATACATAATCGTATCATAATTTAGATCTAACTTCTCCAAAATAAATTTAATAATAATTGCACTGTTTATTTTCAAAAAGCAACAACGCTAATTACAGTTCTTTACAGAAATGACATTACCAAATTGTGTTTAGACAGTGATCCCATGTAAACATTATTTACTCTCAGATTTTATACTCGCTTTCCTCGCTACATTTGGGCTGCTATTTGTATGCACTGGTGGCTAAAAGATATAAGACTCGGGAAATTTGTTAACATCGAAATAAATGTTATCCATGGTAAATTTATTAGGCCCCTAAAACCCGAGTTTTTAAAAATATCTAACACTACTTTTACAACAAGTTGATCGACGAAGGTCGCATATGACGTCACTGTACCACATGATTACCTATCTAATTATCTAGGCTTTTTGAAATCGGGGCTTAGATTTAAGTCCGTATTGTGGCTAATTATCGCAATACTTCAGCGAACAAACTATTACAATTAATTTCTATAAGCATAAGGAAGACAAAATGCATATAATTTTGTATACTTTGAAAACACGATATGTGTCCTTTAAGGTAGCGACGGATAGCAACCACGTGATCAGTAAACATTGTGTATTTGATCAAGTTCCGAAGATTAAAGAACTACTGCAAAATTTGGGACTGGATGAAAAACATTAATTCACTTATATGAGCTCAGAGCAGTGGATGTTATACAACATACTTTAAACTAAATTGTGAATTTAAGGGAAAACAAGTACATGTCATGTACTCGTATATTACAAGTACATGCCTTTTGAAAGACAATAATATTGCATAGATGTAAAGGAAATTTCAATGTTGATTATTTTTTCTTAGATATATTAGTAAAAAATGTGCACATGATAGAATATCAATTTTATAACTTAAATCAATGTGTTTGAATTTTCCTTGTAATTCAAAATTTAGTTGAAACATACATCATAGATACATCAATGTATATCAAATTTTTAGAAAAATTTCATAATGGAACTAATTCACCCCCCCCCCCCTTATACATACAGTGAACATAGACCTTCACCTGGGGAAAACTTCCGTTAGTTAATGCAATATACATGTACATGCATTCTCAGTTATGCAATTGTGAGTTTTTGGTTCCATGTGAAACTACAATTAGAAATCTTAAACTTATGAAAGACACACCTATCTGTGAGGGTAAGATGACTCAGATGGACTTAAATGTAGTGATCCATGGGCAGTCCATGGGTCTCTTTCCATTGATATTAATTATTTATTGAAATATGAAATGGTTATTTAAACATATTTGGTGTATTATACTGTATAGTGATATAAATTTCTATCAAAAAATATGTATAGGTAATAGATTTGGTCCAGTTATTACAAGAAATTGTATGAAAAATAACTAAATATTTAGGCAATCATTGTGAGTGCAAAAAGGTCAACTGCAATAGCACACACTATATATCATTCTTAAAAGGCTCATAGAAACTTCTAGTATTGTGTGTTTGAATGCTCAATATGGTAATTTGGGAATGCTTAATCATTTAAGGTCAATATTTTATCTCTGCTGACTGTATCTCTTAAAATTCATTTCTAGAAGGAGGGGGTAGGGTTACAAAATCTGACATAGTTTCAGATTAAACCTCATTTGGTATATTTTTTCTATTCAATATTTTAGATATTACTTGACTTATTGTAAAAATGAAATAAAATCAGAAATTTTATGAGCAGAATTTTATTGTTGTCAAAAAATGTATGCGTGATAGTATTTGAGAAACGCCATATTTAGGGTAAATTTGGCCAATTGCCAAGTCGAATCATGCCAATGTTTTCCTTAGATGCATTTTGAAAATCTAATCCATGTTGATTTTTTATCTGTTTGTGTTTAATTTACATAACTATATATGACAAACAATATTTCTGGTGTCAATAAATTTTTTATTGGCTTTTGTGTTAATTTGCTCAATTTTAGCATTTTTTGCCTTTTGGGGCTGCAAAAGAGGGGATTTCAATCTCGCTTTCCTCGAAAATTAACCTGATTACTTTTGTTGATTTTTTGATATGTTTTAGGATAAAGTCAAAATGTTAAAATAAATAAAATTGAAAAAAATTCAATGAGCGGTTTTTTTGGGGCTAGCTATCAATAGCTACCTTAAGAATTGCATATGATAGGATCTCAACTGTTTGAAATGTAAATAAACAAGGAAATTTTCCCGGCTTTCCATCAGCACATTGTATGCTATGATTAAGTGAGCCAATCAAATAAGTTAAGGAAGTTAGTTTTCAGAATTTCTCGGTATATGTACACTGTTTTGTGTAAGATTCAAAGAGAAAATAATGTAAACAAAAACCTAAAATACACTCGTACTTTGAAGACAGAAATTATCAAACGTAAGAGAAATATGAAGTTTTGTAAAATATTTACTTGGTATAAACTGAATTATCTATATGTATCATGATATTTAGATATACATATACAGCATTAAATATCAGGTTTGTATAATTGACTGTTTACATATGTTTCTCGGGTTGTTAAAAGTCAACGTACATGTACGACAAGGTGAAACCGAGTATTCTATGGATTTTAACTATCCGACAAGTCTTGTACCATAGCTTGGCGTGTTTTCTTTTGTTAAAAGTGTGGTTTATCTGTACATAACCCACACTTTTCTTCAAACCCCGCCCACAAACTCGAAAAAACAACATCACTGTCCACTGTATGAAGTTCCTTCAGATCAAAATTGCACATATCAAACACGGATAACTGACTCAGACTAAGTTCTCCAAATAAATATTCGCACTCAATCTCATTTGAAGCTTGAGACAAGATAATATCGTCAATGGTTTCGTCCCAAAGACTTTCTATTTCCATATTCTCCTCCATGTGTGCGAACTAGTCGAGAAACACGTGTTAGTAGAAATATGGGTATCATTTCTAAAGATTTTAGAAAAGACCCAGTCACGTGATAAGAACGCGTTCGAGAGAATAGCGGCGGCCAATCAGACTTGTCGTGTTTCTTTTATGATTTCACACCATACAATTCTTCATTTTTGGTTTGTTTTTGGGGGTGGCGGGGGGGGGGGGGGGGGTTCGCTTATATTTCACCGATTATTTTTAATTCATTGTATATACATGTAAATGTTTATCAGCCAAATTATTCAAAATATTTATTACATTGAAGACTATCAAATATGATTTTTAAATTAAGAGTAACTACTATCATCAATTAAATATGTTGCTAAGTTTTTAAACAGAAAAATGCACCAATATGTTTTCTTAGAATTTTAATTAAGGTCTTCCGTCTCCTGCGGAAGACCTTACTATTATTGTTCGCGTTCTTCTTCTTCATTAAGGTCTTCCGTCTCCTGCGGAAGACCTTACTATTATTGTTCGCGTTCTTCTTCTTCATTATTATTATTATTATTAAGGTCTTCCGTCTCCTGCGGAAGACCTTACTATTATTGTTCGCGTTCTTCTTCTTCATTATTATTATTATTATTAAGGTCTTCCGTCTCCTGCGGAAGACCTTACTATTATTGTTCGCGTTCTTCTTCTTCATTATTATTATTATTATTAAGGTCTTCCGTCTCCTGCGGAAGACCTTACTATTATTGTTCGCGTTCTTCTTCTTCATTATTATTATTATTATTATTAAGGTCTTCCGTCTCCTGCGGAAGACCTTACTATTATTGTTCGCGTTCTTCTTCTTCATTATTATTATTATTTTCCTTGGTAGTACACGCGTTTTTCTCAGCCATTTCTCGATCGATTTTCACGAAATTTTCAGGAAAGATGTCTTTTGGTGACGAGACTTTGCTTGCAAAATTTCGTGCTTGACGTCACTTCCGGTCAGGAGTTATCTCTCTTTTAGTGACTTTTTGAAGGGCCTTGTTGTCCACACATCTCCTCCGTTAGTTTTGAAGCTAGAGTCTTGAAATTTCTACACAAGATAGAGTAAACATTTTAGAAGATTTGTGGGGGATTCGATTTTACCGGAGGCGATTTGCCTAAAAGCTCGCCTGGACCTGAAAAAATGGATGCCAAAATTTTTCGCCGATTTCGGCGATTTTTGACCTTTGATCTCCAATATCTTTTTTCTTGCAAATATTTTGTTAAGACATGTAGAACAAAAGTTGTGCACATTTACGATATCTTTTCGAAAATATCAAGATTTAGGGGCTAGCCCCTTAAATTAGGGATCTAGAAGGGCTCAAAGTCTAGATCAAATATCTCAAAAATCGTTAATATTTTGGTATAAGTCAAAGAACAAAAAATGTTCATCTCAACAATCCAAATCTATTCATATAAAAATTTAGGTCATATGTTACGTAATAAGGGATTTTAAGGGTCAAAACCATAAATTTTTTACCCCTTGTATCTCGAAAACGACAAATATTTTGAAAAGCAATAAAGAACAAAAGTTGTTCAGAATGATGATCTGAACAATATGCATATTTCGTTTTTACCCTATGTGGCCCCGTTAGGGAGCTACAGTTTGGCCCCTAAAAATTACTTCTAGAAATAACTCGAGAACGGTAAAGAATTTCTAAATACTTGTTGAACAAAAAATGTTTGAAATGTCATGACCTTTCTTACGATATCAAGCAAAAGGGGCTGACCCTTTAAATTAGGGGCCCAGAAGGGTCCAAAGGTTTATGAGAATATCTCAGAAACTATTAATATTTTGTAATAAGTCATTGAAGCGGAAATGTTCATCTAAACGAGCTTGTTCTTATCAAATCTAAAAGTAGGTCATATGTTACGTAATAAGGGATTTTAAGGGCCAAAATCATAAATAATTGACGCCTCATATCTTGAAAACGACAAATATTTTGAAAAGCATTATTGAACAAAAGTTGTTCAGAATGATAATCTAAACAATATGTACATTTCGTTTTTTCCCTATGTGGCCCCGTTAGGGAGCTACAGTTTGGCCCCTAAATATTTCTTGTAGAGATAACTCGAGAACGGTAAAGAATTTCTAAATACTTGTTGAGCAAAAAATGTTTAAAATGACAAGGCCTTTCTTACGATATCAAGCAAAACGGGCTGGCCCTTTAAATTAGGGGTTCAGAAGGGTCCAAATGTTTTTGAGAATATCTCAGAAACTATTAATATTTTATAATAAGTTGTAGAAGCGGAAATGTTCATCTCAACGAGCTTGATCTTATCAAATCAAAAAGTAGGTCATATGTTACGTAATTAGAGATTTTAAGGGCCAAAATCGTAAATATTTGACGCCTCATATCTTTAAAACGACATATTTTTTGAAAAGCATTATTGAACAAAAGTTGTTCAATGTGTCATAACCTATCGATCAATATCAAAAAATGGGTCTGTGGGCCTCATGGCTCGCCTGTAGAGTCGATTTTTGTCGATATCAGTCGATTTCAAAAACTTGTAACTGGTAAATATTTTGTAAGGACATATTGAACAAAAGTTGTTCAGTTTATCGATATCTATCGATTGATATCAAGAAATAGGCCTATGGTCCTAATGGCTCGCCTGTAGAGTCGATTTTTTGTCGATATCGGTCGATCTCAATAACTTTTTACAGGTAAATATTCTGTAAAGACATATAGAACTAAAGTTGTTGAGTCTATAGAGGGCTAACAAATGACATCAAGAAATAGGCCTGCGGGCCTTATGGCTCGCCTGGAGAGTCGAATTTCAAACGAATTTCACCTCAACTTTGCTTCAGAAGCTTATGATATGAAAAATTGATTATATCTAAAGTGTCTTAAAGTCGGAAACTAAATTGGGACTCATTTGTCTTTCTTTTTTTTTTTTAACTCTGAGTGCATCAACAAATCGGACGGAAGACCTACTCGTTGCTCGCAACGAGATCGTGTCTAGTTGTATTTATTTTGAATTCGTTGAAGCAAATACCGGTATTAGTAGTCGGAAAATGAGTAAATATGAAATAAAAATATTAAAAACCAACAGTCCAAACATTTAGATGCATTTAAAAAAAACAAGGTTTTTAAAAAAAAAATAGTTAACGTTCATACAATTTTTGGTGATAGAAAGTCATTTCAATAGAAATATATAATGTTGAAAGTGTAATGTAAAGACAAAAAATCAGCACCATATTATTAACAGGCGACCGCGCTTCCGAAAGCTAAATTAAAATATAATGAATAATAGTAAACTATGGTACAAGTGACTTACCCCATATAATATTATTGATTATGTTAAAATACCCGATGGGCGTGGTCATAATGACACTCGGGAGCTACGCCCCCTCGTGTCATTATGACCATGCCCATCGGGTATCTGCACATAACCAACAATATTATATAGGGTAACTACTACATATGCAGACTTGATGTTGAGGACCAATATGTTTTATACGTAAATTTGTTTAAGAAAGAAATACAATTACGTAGACGTTCCGGGGGCAGTTGCACGAAGGTTAATTAAGTTCAACTGACAGTTAACATCAAGTTAACACTATATGAATGTCAAAGTGAATGGCAAGTTAACATTCAGTGAAAGTTGATTAACCTACGTGCAACGGGGTCCCGAACGCTATGTTTCCGTCTAAATTTTGCTATTTGCCCTCTAAAGAAATTTAGACGGCAATCACATGACACATTTTACACCATATCATTGCAGTCTGAGGGAAAGCAAGGTCAATATTTAAGAAAAAAGGTATCATTTTAAAATATTCATCGGGATATAAATACGGGTTGGTCACGTGATCAATTCCATAAAGCCCAAAGGGCTTTATGGCAAATTTGATCATTTACCAACCCGTATTTATATCCCGATAAATATTTTAAAATGATACCTTATTACTTATATTTACATTTTTGGTCGGTAACATTACTGAATTGTATTAACAACACGTTACCATACATTTCAAATTGTTGACGTCCACAACGAAGCGTCATAGATGTTCAAAACGACGACAACCCAAAACAAAGTTCCATAAAATGAAGAACTGTTTTAATTATTAAGACGCTAGAAAGCAAGTATATCAACATATACTTATATATTAACTCGGGAGAATATAATGGAAAACTCTTCCATATGTCTAATTTTAGGGGGTGGGGGAATTATGATTTAAACGGGGGTGCGCAATGTTACACTTACAGTTGTGATGCGCTTTCACTTTTGAAAAGTGTAGACGTTGAAGACCAAATTTGAAAGATATTCTGTGGATATTACGGAGTTAACAGAAGACTGAGATGGAGGAACATGAAGAACAGGGCGGCAGTCGTCAGGTGTAGGCAAACCATTTATAGACAGGACAGAGGACGCAACTCAGATGAATCTCCGGAAAGAACTGAACATCGCAGAGAATGTGGAACTGCACGAAGGTAAGGTACGGTTTGGATTTTGGATATGTAATTGATGATAAAAATGAGCTCACTGAACGCTTCTTTTGACTCGATAAATTTCGTTAATAGGTATTTAACGACCCCTCGCTTCGATGTCCCGACATAAACTTGAAAACCGACATCAATCACCTATGGCTGCTGTGGCACGGAGGCAGTGCGGTGTGTAGGTCTTAATGCACTTTGACGACTTATCGGCGATAAATCCTGTGAATGACCTTTTTCCTAAAGCCTAATGTCATGGTCTAGCAGTAGGTACAATTCCGCACCACCGGTGACCAGGGTGAAGTTGTAGCAGACGAAACTTTAGACATACATTAGTAACTAAAGACATTGTTTACAGGAATGCTTTTATCAATTATTGATGAAAGTCCACTGCTTGGAATACAAATAAAACCGTAAATACATTTTGTGATGTTGATTTCATCTATTCATAGATTTCTGTAGCAAGTGAGAGCGATTGCTAGATGTGTATTGCCTTAGTAAAAGTAGTACCTGTTACCTACTTTTAACAAATGTTCATACGCACAGCCGTGACCTCTGTTGACCCCGTAGTGGATTTATGCAGGGATAAATACGTGTTGCTCGTAATAGTATTATGTAGGAGAAAACAGTTGCAAATGTAAATAGTTAGGAAAACATGACATTTAAGAAGTATAAAATTATTGATCTATCCAGGGGCCCTTGTTTGCCCGACTATCTATTTTGCATTGCTTAAGCGAGTTATGAGATTGATCACCGTTCGTTGTGTTCACCTTTCGTTATGGTTTGAATTATATATCATGATATTTAGTATTGATTGATTGTATCTTCTTTAACGTCTCTCTCGAGAAGTTTTCACTCATATGGAGATGATATTTGGGTATGATTTATCTATCAATGATATTTATATATGATCTAGTTTGAAAGTGTATTTATTTTCAATAAAACAAGAACATTATTAAATACATATGATTTGCATTGTCGAGATTAGATTGGTTGATTGTATTTTGCTTAACGTCTCGCTCGAGAATTTTTCACTCATATGGAGACGTCACCACGACCGGCGAAGGGCTTCAAATTTAGGCCTATGCTCGGCGCTTACGGCCATTGAGCAATGAGGCTTCTTCAGCGTGCCACAGTTACTGTGACACAGGACATCCGTTTTTAAGGACATCTTTGAGGACCTGTGATATTCACACCTGATGCCGAGCGTTTGGCAATGGAACTGTCACTACCTGTTTTAACGACTTAGGTCTGTCGCGGCCGGGATTAGAACCCCGGCCTCCCGCATGCGGGGCGAACGCGATAACCTCTAGGCCACCGCGGCGATATAATCGTCAATGAAAATAATATCTCAATAAATGATCGGTGGTTCCATCCACTTCTACAAGATTCTAATTACAGAACATACACGAACCATGTTTTATCTAATTATTAAGATACAGTCTGCATATGTAATTTTAGATCGATAAATTCACTTTTAGACAATTTAACAAACTATATGTCGTACACTTACGAGTGATTAGTCACATTCCCCAAATATGATACCCATACAAACTGATTGTCATGTATAATACCTCGGCAGTAGTTGTACTGAAAATTACTTTAAAAAGATATCAAGACACTAACGACATTTCAAAGTTAAACGACGATGTTCCCAAAATCGGACCTGAATTGACCCTTAGCAAAAAAGACATTTAGTATAAGGTATATTGATGTAAGTAATTATTATATCCGAACTTTAATCACGTATACGTAACTGTACCTGGTTTAATTTAGTATCACACCCATATTTCATTTCAAATAAATCATGTGGGAAAACTTTAATCTCTCTCTCTCTCTCTCTCTCTCTCTCTCTCTCTCTCTCTCTCTCTCTCTCTCCTCTTTCTCACTCTGTGTATAAAAGTTCCAAAAGAGTCCGAAATATAGAATTCTAAATCAAAGCGAAACTGTTCGTTTCCGTTTTGGACCAAATCGTTCCGTTCCCGACCGAAATCATGCGTTATCCATATTCAACTGTTCCGTACTGTTCAGATTTGCTCCCCTACCCAAACCGTTCAGGGTTCGTACACCGTTGTAACAAACAAGTTGATGCTACAGGGGTTTAAACAATCTTGTTCAAAGTCAGCATTTCGTAAACTCTGTGGTCGTTACAGTGATCTAATTTACCAGTACCACCTGTCAGTGGATTAAATGCTGTCTGATGTTTTTCATACCAATTGTTAGGTCGTTCTCTACACACTGATTTTGACTTCGGGTTATTACTCCGTTTACCTGATAAGATATAGGATTCACAATGGGTGCACCCATTAAACAAGGGATGCTTACTTCTCCTCGGCACCTGATCCCACCTCTGATGTGTCCAGGGATCCGTGTTTGCTATTTGCTATACTCTTTTCATGCTATGGATAGCTCTTTTAACAATTATTGCATTTAACAATTTTTGACACAGCTTATCATTTATTTTTTCATCGTTTCGTGCAATGTTTTAAAATAAAAAAATGTACCTACGGAAGAACACGTTTTTATAAAATATGCTTGCTGAAAAAAATAACCAATTTTCTATTTGACTTACATTATAAATAAAGTAAAAAGGAAATATACCTTAGAAGTATGTTTTCCATAATTTTACATTTATGTCACCAGGAAACTATTACTGTTGTCAACTTTGAATAAATTTTATCCTTCTATTTACTATCAACAATTTTGCTTTTGTCCATTAACGCACGATCTATGTACTGTTGTTTGTATACAAATATATCGAATTGCAAGATGTATAATACTGACACGGTTTTGAAAATTTTAGGAATTGGGAACGCTGAATGAAATTCGCAAAGGTCATATAAAGCTTTAAATAGCTATGATTTGTGTAAGAAAGATGATGAAAGGTGAAGATATAACGAACGGTGATAATTTTTATAACTTTCCTATAAGCAATACACAATAGAGAGTTGGGCAAACACGGACCCTTGGATATACCAGGGGTGGGATCAGGTGCCTAGGAGGAGTAAGCATCCCCTGTCTACCAGGTCATATCAAGCTACACATAGCTACCATGGTCTATGTAAGAAAGGTCATATCAAGCTATAAATTGCTATGATTTATGTAAGAAAAACTATTTAAAAGGAAAGGCAACCCTAACCACATATTTGCTTTTATGAATAAAGTATTACTTACTGGTATCGTAATTGACAGTCTTTAACAACAAAACTCCTTGCTTAACAATTAAATCAATATTAATCTATCATGTATTTTAAATTACCCAGCGCTAAGAGAGTGGCCATTGAAGTTCAATTTATGACGTCACGCCGTCTATTCCGGTTTATTTCATCAGTAGCACTGTAAACATGACAAGTCACGAAAAGTTAAGTTTGGGGCCGTATAGATTTGAGCCCGTCCTTTCGCAAGAAGAAATTGAGAAAAGAAGACGTTCAGTCGAGTCGCAAACAAGGCAGACAGTAAACGTTCATCATACAAATGTCTTGAACCTCAACTTGTCATTACGCAAATGATGGATCCACAGTTTACGTAGTCTTTTCTTTTCAAACGACTTGGTTGAGTCGGGAATTTCGAGAAAAAACAACAAAAAAAACCCACCTTTTTCACATCTCCCCTTCGCATTAGTGTAATTAACTGCTTGCCAGGAAGGCATCAACCTATTTATTCGTAAGATCTACCACATGCACATCTTTGATTATCTCACAGGTGCTTGGGTTCAGGACCCCCCTCCGAAGAATAAGCTACATGAGTTGATTTAATTAATTTTTTGTTGAAAATATTTCTAATGCATGTCAACGTCTTGCATACCCATAAAGTCCAAAATACATGTAATTCAAAATAAGCCCTTTTTAAAAAAATACCCTCACTAGTTATTATAAGTTCTATTATAATAACCAGTGAGGGTATTTTTTTAAAGGGCTTATTTTGAATTATTTTGGACTTAATGGGTTAATGTTGACAGGCATTAGAAATATTTTAAAGAAAAAAATAATTAAATCAACTCATGTAGCTTATTCCGAGGGGGGTGGGGGTGGGTGGGGGGGGGGGGGGGTGGGGGTCCTGAACCCAAGCACCTGTGGATGATCTTAGAATCTCATCAAAACCGGAACAGACGGTGTGACGTCAAAATTATTGATTTTTGTGGTCTTGAATACAAAAGAGTTACACATCATGGCAGCGTCTATAGATCTCGGGAATTTCAATTTTGACGTTTTGAAATTAGTACTGAAGCTTATCTAGGCCATATATCAACAGAATTGTATGACAAATCTTTATCATAGTATAATTAATCCTATCATTTATCATGTAAAAATCTTTTGGGTTGCCTTTCCCTTTAACTAGCATGTGGAAAAAACTCATAGTGAAACGAAATTTTATTGTTGGCTTATATGATATCTAACAAACAACTCAACGCTTATTTTTGTTAAAGAAAATAAATATTTATATAAATCGATAATCATTTTCTTTAACTTGCATATTGTCAACATAATGAATGATATAGTGATCGTTTACAAGACTCACTCAGGGCAATTCATTAATACCATATTTTACCACCACCCCCTTCCTGTAAACAAGTGGAGAGGTATTTACCCTGTATAAACACTATAGTAATGTTTCATTTCAAGGTACAGCATTGTTTTGATTAGTCGCAATATTTATTACAGGTAAGTAGAAGGGGTACGCTACTTTATTTTCCATTATTTACAATTACACATGCAAATAAAGCTATGTATTGGGTGACTCCCCCTACTGTTTTTGATAGTAGTAGTGAAGAGGGAAGATTGTAAACTTGAAGTCATGAATATATTGACCCATTTTTGGAAGGACGAGGTCCCCCACCTACCCAATACACACATGTAGGATTTTGAAGATTTGTGAAAATAAGATAGTTTTTTTTTTCTTTCTTCTTTTATTTATTTACTTACTTTGCATGTCAGAATTTTAAATAGGTTAACCTCTCCTTCGGCTGTCAACCCCCTTTGAAAAAAAATGCTACGTGCTTGTATTATTATCTTTAAAAAAAATCTCACTCAAATATTTGATATAATACACACATGTACAATTTGTACATGTATATACTTACAGTTCTGTACAGGGGCGAATCCAGGAAACTCCTTGCCACATGCACATATCCAATACCATACAAACACTCTGTAAATAAGAAGGTCCTCCCTTGAAAACAGTGGTGGGAAGTAATTATGAGAAGTAGAAATTAATCAAAATTGCAACTTGAGCTAGAGGGACCCACAAAGAAATTACTTGACAAGTCTCAACTTGATGTGCGAAATAACATTAGAAAGAGAAAAGTCTGGACGTACAGACATGGCTGTACCATAATACGCCCCGTTTAAAGACGGATGTATAAAAACTGACATCTTTTTGGTTTGATAAATTCTTTTCTTTCAATGTCATAAACCAGATTATCATAAGTACTGACCATATATGATTTGATATCTTAGGGGTGCTCCTTGCTATACACTAGCGCCTGGTGTAGTTTACTACAGGGAAAGAATTTGTGCTTGTTGGAGATGGTGGCCGTGGAGAAATTATTGGTAAGAGTTTGGACTTAATGGGAGTGGTGACCGTAAAAGTAATATTTGTAACATTTTGTTATTAGACGTGGAGGTCGGGGAATGTTATTGGTAAGAATTATACTTCGTAGATGATAGAAGTATTGGTTGTGGAGATGTTAAAGATCAGAAATTGAGCTTTGTTGTTGTTGGAAATATGTGTCTGTAATTATCGGATCTGATGTAAATCGTAAGACATGTGTATCATAATGAATCAATGGGATATTTTGAATGGTTAGTGACAGGGCTTTCATATTTCACATGTGTATCCCTTTTGAAAAGACTTTTCTTTTAGTACCAAGCATAATAACCTCTTGACCTGGGTGGTTTCTTTTTACTTTTAAAGAACTTGAACCTTGACCATAGCTTTATGAAAGGTTAGTGATAGGGCTTTCATATTTTACTTGTATATTTCTTGTGACAAGACCTTTTTGAGGGGTATCATAAATACTTTTGTACTCAGTATTTCACAAACATATTTTGCTATAGGACTGCTCTGATAATCTCTGTGTATTCAGAATAAAATTTAAACACATATTTTTGTGAATATATATTATGAATTTTCCTTTTCAGCATCTATAACCGTTTTGTCACCCGTTCACGCTACGCACTTATTCAGAGATGTTGCCCAGGATACGTAGGGAGTGATTGTGGAACACGTAGGTTT
This sequence comes from Ostrea edulis, assembly GCF_947568905.1. NCBI lineage: Eukaryota > Metazoa > Mollusca > Bivalvia > Ostreida > Ostreidae > Ostrea > Ostrea edulis. Next base: position 38,521,437 of record NC_079168.1, read on the forward strand.
ATAAAAGACAGTATATTACCATTTTAGAAAACACACATTACTAAATGAAATTGTAAAAAATATAATACCGATGAAAAGGATTGCACTGCTCAAGTTGCTGTGAAATTTATCACACTTCTTCCGATTCGGACTGTTGATGCGGAATTGATTCCTTTGCTGAAAATCACATTGGCCATTTGTTTGTTTGTATTTTGCTTAACGTCCCATTCGAAAATTTTCAAGAAGGTATTACCCCTTTTCGTAATGTTTGCATGTAGGGTAGGAGTTATCGTTCGTGTGGGGCGGTCTATATGAACTTCCGGTGAAGAGTATACATAGTACCCAAATACAAACATTTACATTTTATGGTATGGATTCGCTTATTAATGCATTACAGCCTAGCCATTATCTCCTAACACTGCCGTGGAATGCATCACAGATTTCCAAAAATTGCAAATACAAATATTTTCTCGAGTAAGTCATTTAAAAGTAGCCACAAACTCACAACTCGTGCGGCGGTCAGCTCCATTCTAACAGATAACACATCAGACATTAAAGATATAACGAATTTGTATTCAGGTTGGCATAGGAAATCGAATGCATTGATTTCCTAAATTCATATCCACCCCTTAGGATAACCTTCGGTTTACGGCGCATGATTATTGTGCGTACAGTTGAGGTCTTATTAAATATCGCTGTTCAAAGATTGCATCGGATCCGAGGTCAAAATTCTATAATAATATACTATTAAAAAAATGAAAATAAACTGTAAAAATATAATAAAAATCATAACATATTATCCCACTAATAATCTTATAAAGGCAAACACCCCCACCCCCACCCACCCAACTAAATAAACACTGTACGCTGTATGTCTGGACATACCAGAGGTGCAAGCACGGAAAATCTTGTTTATGAACACAGTAGTATTTAGTTAGTAGGGATGACAAAGGGTGAAAATTTGGTAACCGATTAGTCGTAAATTCTTTTGACCGATTACATGTAATTAACCAGTTAATCGTTTAAAATTATAATTCTCAATTACTGTATTATTTAATTTCATTTTAGTTTCAGGTTTTCCCCCCCCTAATTCACTGAGAAACAGCATGACGAGTGTTTCGATAAGTAAAGACGAACAAAAACCACATAAAAGCAAGAATATTTTTAGAAATTCAAAATGTTCATTTTTGTATTGAATTTGTAACGCCACGCCAGAACGGTGCATCATATAATTAGGTTATATTACAATGTCTGACTTCAAGTTTATGTTAAAGAAATAATTCTATTGTCTTCGAAGTTTGTTTACAAGAATTGCTAAGGTGGCAAAAATTAGTTCGGACGGCACGGAGTCAAATCAAGTTACTCAGGACGTGCGAGTTCGTTCTACATAACATAGCTGACATTTCATCTCTTTTTCGTCTTAGTATTACTATGCATGAAACATTGGGAAGTCACCCAGAAATATGATTTAGTCTGACCTCCATGATTTTTAGGCGTACCCCCCCCCCCCCCCCCCCCCCCCGCCCTCAATTTTTATTTTCATTCTCCAACTTTGTATAATAATGTATCTTTCTCTGACCAGAAATGTACATATATACATGTTATTTGTCCTCATTACCATGCATTATAATGGTACGAACTGATTATAAAATCCATGTGGAAATTATGCTGACCCAGCGTCGAGTTTATCAGTGTGATACTAATACTGCTTGGTAGTTTATTTTACGCAAGCATTATAGAACCTGGCTGGGGCCTTACAAAAAGGTTTTACCTACAAAATGGACTATAATTACCGGTATTGTATGAAATTTTACTTTGAAGATTAGCTAATCTTATCAGTCATTAAAAATGTGAATATTTAAACGTCACCTAGACTTTTGAATATTACGACCCCACCCCCTTTTTTTAAAAAAAAAAAACATAATACAGGCACGACAGTATTTCTTTACTACAAATAACCCGGCCAATCGGTTACAAATTTTCTAATCGGTTAGCATTTTTTCAACCGAGTAATCGGTTAACCGGCTAATCGTTGTTATCCACAGTATTTATCACATGCACAACCAAACTTTGGATACATACCGTCCCGCACGAACGACAACTCATACAAGCAAGAATTACGAAAATCCGGAATAGAGGTCACCAGCTGTAGGTGAAGTGCCACAAATTTGAACTTGTGCATGACGCCGACTGATGAAGCTGTAAGGGTTCTTTCATGTGTTAATTCGTATCGCGACACGGGACCTCCGTTTTAATCAAAGTACTTAAAGTACTCGTGGGAGTTGAACATTGTGGAAATTCAGTTAGAAAAGATAGTACTGGAAGGGGAGGGGGATAAATGACTGAATATTATCATGATTTTAGATACAAATCAACTGTTGTTGTTTTTCAAAGCGTTACAACAGCAAACATGGATAATGGAAGGCCCATGGGCCACAACGCTCCTCGAGTAACTGAAGTCGTGTTGTTGTTTTCTAGAATTTCACCCCTTTATATTCTCATGAAAAATGTGACCACATATTATGGCCCAAACATTCAAATCAATATGGTTATCAATGCCTTGCAGTTATGAAGAAGTTTTCCCCCTGTATATATACATTCAAGTTTAATCCTAGTTATAGCTAATTCTAAGGATTCATTACTTGAAAAGGTAGTCCAATATGCTAAACTGTCACCTGAGTATACTACAGTTCTGTAGAGGATCAATGGAATGGTAAATAATTGTATAATAACTCAAAATAAATGAAATGCAAAAAAATTAAAAATTGTCGGGCATCGGAAATGCACAAGCCGAGTTGCGCAAGGAATGGGCATAGAGGGAACCGGCAGAAAAGTTTTCAAGAATTATCAAGCAGGGAGCAAAATTTTGCGTACATAAATTTCAGCCGACTTAAATCCTTTGTGACCTTGACCTTTAACCCTTGACCAAAATCAATAGGCTTCTTTGTCTCATCAAGGGCGATAATCCATCTAAGTTTAATTGAGATCCTATAATTTGTTAAAAAATTATAGTGCAGAAAACAAAATTCTCTCCAAATTTCAGTCTATTTATAGCCACTGTGACTTTGACCTTGTGACCCCGGAATCAATAGGCTTCTTTTCTTACTTAATCGATCTAAGTTTGATTGAGATCCTATAATTCGTTCAAGAGCTATGGTGCGGAAAACAAAATTTTCTCCAAATTTCAGTCTATTTATAGCCAGTGACCTTGACCTTTGACCTAGTGACCCCAGAATCGATAGGCTTCCTCATCTTACTGAGGGTGACAATCCATCTAAGTTTGAATGAGATCCTATAATTTGCTCAAGAGCTATGGTGCGGAAATGAAATGTTGATGCGTGCCCGCCTGCCCGCCCAAAGGCACTTAATCAGATCATAAGCCGAGTTCGACTTCATCGCAACTCCGCTAAAAATGAAACAATAGTCAAATAATGTTATTTATTGCCAAGGTATTTGGGATATTATACTGAGGCTCAAACAGGGGGTGAATGAACCTGACAGTATGGAAAGCATATAGTGGAATCAGACTTGTGATGCTGGAAATCTATAGTGATTAATAAACTATACATGTACAAGATCCATAACTATTTTTTTTTTTAGTTTGTGAGGGAGAATCCTCATGTCTCTTTTATCTGTAGACAAATAAACAATGTGTTTTGACCAAAGCAATTTCCAATCCTTTTTGCAGCATAAATTCAACATTGTGGCAACTGGCTTAAACTTTGATAGTGAAGTAATACATGGCAGCACCTTATCCCATGCTCTTAAAATTTCTGTTTGACACACACTCATGACATCCACTCAAACATTACAGAGTGCAGCAAAATTCCATTGTAATAGGGATTCAAAATGGATAACTGCATGGTACAAAATATGGTACATACTATTCAAAAAGGATAATGAATTTGACATATTGATGTCTTGGAAAAGGAAATTCTGACATCGGGGCTCTAAGCGTTTTCAAACATTGTCATTTGATAAAAGTGTTCTACATTTTTAAAAATAGATATTAATATGTCTTTACATACATAGGTGAGAAAGTTTCCATTATTCCTAGCCGAGACATACCATGTATGCGCAAAAAATTCATAAACAAATATCACACTACTCACGTAGAAAATGTGGACCTTACCGTCATCAAGCGAAGCGAAACACGCCATTTCGAGATTATAGTCGACGAAAGCTCGGTAACAGTAATGAATAAGGTACACTCATTTTGTATCTATTTTGTGACTTTCTTTATTAAAAGGAACAGTTCTCTAATGTGTAACGTGCATTTACTACGTAATTCAATAACTTGAAGCATGAAGCAGTTTCACTTTGCCACCGGTATAAAAAAAATTATTTCGTATTCCGATCCCAATCGAAAGTTGTTGACTGGGAATGACGTGTTTTAATTCAATCTACATGTAACATCAAGCATTTTTTATATCACATTAAAAAAAACCCAAATATATACACATACACAATGTTGTAGAGTTATTTCTAGTAAATTTTCTTGTAAGGTTTCGCACCATATTCGATATTTCGCGCCACGGTGTCAATAGGGCTTGTGTGCAGTTGTCGTTCGTTTCCCTATCAATGTTTATAGGTGACGCTGCGCTACAAACGACAATTTTCAACCTTATCTTTTATTTTTCTATGTCTATCAGTATCAATTTGATCGAAATCTTGTATTCAAATTGATTTGAATACAATATCATTGCATTTATTTACATGTCAATTATCAAAATTAGATTAATTCAGAAAAGTTACAGGATTATTTAATAGCGGATGTTTATAAAAGTTTATGTTGATTTACCTAGGAGTAAATCAGCTGACACAGAACCCCCGCTGACGACCACTATACAAATCAATACAAATTACTGCGCAGAAAAGTGCGTGATGACCCAGGGAGATTGAACATAGTTCAACTCCCAAAAATCACATCCGAAAGACCCGTGGCTTTCACTTCTGGTACTGGGTGATCGGCGGAGGACCAGTCAGTTAATTGACGCGACGCCGAACCCAGACTTCCGAATGTGAAGCGATCGCCCTAAGCACTCCACTATCGCAACCGGTAGTTTTTATGATATCAAGTTGTTATGATACTTAACTTTTATGATATCAAGTTTGTCAAAGATTTGTCCATCGATCTGTACATGTTTTGACTTCTTCTTGACAGAGCAGAACTACGATAAGGGCCAAGCGTGGTTGTTTTTTGTCATTGTGAAAGCAGAACGCTTGAAATTTCCATATTCTAAAATGCAGAGCTATTGACAGAATATTGTAAAACATAATTTTATATGTGTCATTCATTTTGATTCTAAGATAAAATATTTAATGTATAATTTTTTTTCAGCTATTTGCAATTGCAAAAATGGCGGAACTTGCGTAGCTCCAGATGTATGTAGTTGTCCGCTAGGGTATGGAGGAAATTCATGCCAAATTCGTAAGACATTTTGTATGAAATATTTCCTTAATTTAAATCCTATTTAGTATTTTAAAGGTCAGATCATTCAAATATTAACGTGAAAGATTATGGTGAGATACTACGCGTATTTTCAATCTAAAGATATTATCAACAAAGAAATATTTATCACTGTTTGAGAAACATGTTCTACAATGATAATACTAATCTAGAAACGACATTAATTTTTCGCAAGAGTTTTAAAAAGTATTTTGAATGCAGTTTGAAAATATATCTCCATTGAAAAAAGTTAATGCAATGAGTGTATATTGTGGAAAATGTCCTTCTGTTTTATAGCCCTGTGTAACCCGACATGCAAGAATGGATACTGCACCAGTCCTAATCAGTGTACGTGTTATCCGAAATACAAAGGTCCTGACTGCTCTGATCGTAAGTATCAACTGAAAGAGAAGGAATTTCAAATTTAATTTGCAATCGGAAACTTAACTACATGTGCATAAGCATGCAGCTGTTCCCACATAATTTTGCAAAAACGAAACATCAGTGCTAAAGTTCCTCATGGACAATACCTTCGTGGTCGTTGGTGATCAGGTCTTTAAACAGTCTGTTGGAAATCCCATGGGCACGAATTGTGGGGTGTTTTTTTATTAGCTGACCTGTTTTTATATTCATATGAAGCAGAATTTATTCAAAATCTTCTAAGTGAGAACACAAAATATCTTGTTGTGGCCTTCAATTCGACATTTAGATATATCGACGACGTTTTATCTATAAATATTAATAACTTTCATTCATATGCCGATTCGATATATCCCTGTGAACTCGAAATAAAAGACACCACAAAGTCGTCCATTTCTGCTTCATACTTAGATATTTTTACTGAAAGTTGATATTAACGACAAACTAACAACTCAACTTTATGACAAACGGGATGATTTCAGCTTTTCCATCGTCAACTTCCCATATTTATGTAGCAATATTCCATTGTCACCTGCATATGGTGTTTTCATCTCTCAACGGATTCGATACGCAATACCTTCTTCTGCGTATGGTCAGTTTATAAATCGAGGTAAGCTGCCGTACTCACAAACAAATTGATGTTACAGGGGTTTCAAGAATCTCGTTTAAAGTAAGCATTTCGCAGTTTATCTGGGTCTCTGTCCAAATGGTTTTTCAAAAGGTGACTGAGTGGGCATTTTTTAAAGGTGATGTTCTTGCTCCAACAAAATTTTTATCCACGTCTTTCTTCTCATACCTTCCTACGAAAACTTGGAAATTGCTCAGTCTAAATCCTTTCTACCGACCACCAGTACTCCCTTACATGGCACAAACACCTTACTACAATGCTATTTACAAGCCATTAACGTGATCATTGGTTTTTTGTCTATTAAATCTAATTTGTATATGAAATGGCCAATAGATGTTTTCAAACCCGAGGGCGCATATGACGTCACATAAAATGGCGCTTAAAATAGCAAAAGTAAACATGCATATCGCAAGATTTTAATTTCATCGCTTTCAAACTTGAAAACTACGCAAAATATTTCATTAAAACACATTTAGTTTTAGGTATGAAAAAAATTAATTTTGCTGAAAAAATGAATTTTTTTTAGAAACATGCGTTGTGTCCTTTAAGATTAAAATTCAAACATATTTCAAGTACGTTGAAAATGAACTGGCCCACTGGGACTTCATTCCCTGGACCCATGGCGAGAGGTGCGAGTGTTTTAAAGCAACCTCAAAAATACCCTCATTGCGTGAATATCAATTATTCCTTAGCTATGTCCTTGGACTATAGCTTGAAGTAAGTCATTGGTTTAAACGATACTTCTTTCACAACAATCAACATTTTACAATATACATCTAAATAATATATGAAATTGGGGAAACACGGCAAGAGGCTTATACTAATCCCGCTCTCAACAATTAGAAAATGTTAAACTTTGTGATATATCTATAGTTCTTAATGTCTCATTAAAATTCTTTGACAGCTATTTGCGAACCGGAATGCAAAAACAAAGGAGTCTGCCAAAGCCCCGACACCTGTTTATGCGATGAAGATTATGGTGGTCCGACTTGTACAGATGGTAATCATCTCATCGCAAAAATAACTTATTCATTTTAAAATTTCTTTCACTTTTCATAACATTCGGTATATTTTTACTTTAGCCATTTGCAAACCTCATTGTTTGAATGGTGGCAGTTGTACCTCTCCACCCAGTACATGTTCCTGTACAGATAACTATAATGGATCACGATGTCAAACTCGTAAGATTATCATTCAAACTTCGTTATTGCCTTTTTTAATGTTATTAATACGATACCATATATTTCATCGCTAGTTGCAAAACCTGTATGAGACTATTGTACAGTAATGTATTTTATTGCAGATTTTTTTTTTTTAGAAACAATGGATTGTTTTTACTGATTATGAAAATGTCTTATTTCAGCTGTTTGTAATCCACAATGTCAAAATGGCGGATCATGCGTATCACCAGACACGTGTTCTTGTTTAGAGACGTACACCGGAAGTACCTGTGAAACCCGTAAGTATCTCTCAATATAAAAATATTACATGTTATAGGTTTAGTAAATGAATATTAACTGTGAACTAATTTGTTAAGGGATGGAAAACGCTCAACGAATCTAATACAAATTGAATTACCATTTTTAGATTCCTCTGTCAAGTAGTTTACAATCAGATGGAAAAATCGTATTTTTAAAGGAATGTAGAATGTGGTTAAAATCTCAAAGTACATCATTGTGAAATAGGTACTTAAAATATTGCATTGACGTGTTTGGACATATTGTCTGAAAACCCTGAATGCATGGCGTATAATATATCGAAAATAATCACTGTGCAATATGTTTCACAGTTCAATTTGCCAAAATAAAGCGTTCTAAGTCGAGTTTTCCTGCCGTCCCGTATGTAGCATAGCATACGATATAGCATACAAATGCCTGAGACAGCATTGTGAAATGTTCTATTGATGAGCAGAAAAATTCCTACTGAAGATATGTTTACTATCATAATAAGTACATCTCATTTAATGAGAAAAAGTATGGCAATTCAATATTCTGACTGCACTAATGAAAACATGGAAATCGATCATTGAATATTTTTCAAAGATGATGTAATTCTTATTATATGAATATTTTCACAAAACAATTTGTAAAGAATGCAACGTGCTAACATTTAATTTTTGTTAGTATAGTAATTTAAGTTATATCCGATTGTTTACCAATCACATAGATACGTAACCAACTTTTATGTAAAAAAAAAAAAAAAAAAAAAAAAAAAAAAAATATGGTGACCTATGCATTGCGCTCAAGCAAGATCGTTTAGTAGTGAGGGTTCTTTATCTTGCTAACACCTTTCATTACACGAGATCACCGTTTTAAGGTCTCGTGACTTTCACTTTCACTATCAAATCACCTGCGAGGTAGAATGTGAAAACACATTGTCAATGAAATATGAACATGAGGCCCACAGGCCATATCGGTCACAAAAATACTAGTGAAAAAGTATCACTACTTTCAAGTGCTATGGAATCAAGAAACAAACCTGTTCTGAATATCTAAGCTAAATTCTAATGTTTAGCAACAGTATAAAACAGGATGTGTTCTTAAAACTTTAATATCCTCAAAAGTGCATACACTGATGCAAAGCTTTACATAATATAATAGGTGTATTAACATCAAAACATTGAAAGTTATGACTATTTTTGACCCATCCTAGAGTCAAAACTCTGGGTTGTGAAATTCAACATTTTGTACACTATATAGTAAGTTTAGCCCCGCCCTGGAATCAGAGCCCCTATCCCGGGGATCATGAAATTTACAATTTTGGTAGAAGCCTTCCTGTTCTATATCACTATGCATTATGTTTTCTTAAACATGTGAAAATTGGTCAATTGTTGACAGTTTTTACCCCGCCCCTAAGGCCCTAGGGCATGCAAGAATCCTGAAATTTACAATTTATGTCCCCCTTGTTCCAACGATGCTTCATATAAAATTTGAAAGGAATTGGAATAGCAGTTATCAAGAAGAAGTTTAAAATGTTCAATTGTTGACGCACGACGACGGACGTCAACCAATTGCAATAGGTCACCTGAGTAAAATCAGGTGACTTAAAAATGAATTGGGTGATAGCCATTGCAAAATGTTCCAATTAAAAAAAACATTGAGTCCTTTGAGTATACCTGCATCAACTAGGATGGGATTAGGAGGTACCATAATTGATAACTATTTCTTCTCAACATTTGAAAGTATCAGAATGCAAACACAAGAGAGTATTAGGTTCTTTAGAATCATACGTACATGTATATAGTGTTGCAGACTATTGAATTTCTACAATGAGCAATAAATGTATTGAGCACTGAATTTTGTGTTCTATTTTCAGCTTTGTGTTCTCATCACTCTCCCTGTTTCCCTGGAGAATGTACTGACACTATAAATTGTCAGTGTAATGCTGGCTTTACGGGAGATGGAGGACTTCAACGATGTAAAACCTGTACGTATATAAACATGACTTGCAAACATAACCTATCATTTGGTCAAATCCTCTTTGGCCTGTTTCATAATGATTGTTCGGCATTCTTGGCACATTGAGTTTGACTACGGATTACTCCGTTTACCTGATCAAGACATAGGTCTTACGGAGAGTATGACCGGTCGACAGGGGAAGCTTCCTCCTCCTAGGCACCTGATCCCACCTCTGGTATGTCCTGGGCTCCATGTTTGACCAACACTTTATTTTGTATTCTTTGTGGGAGTTATGAGATTGATCACTGTTCGTTATATTCGCCTTTCATGGGTGAAAAAAACTGTTTAAGAGTAGTGGGAGAAATACTCCTTCTTTTGTCATTATACAAAGCTTAATTTTAACGATATTGATTGATTGATTAAATATTGTTTAACGTCCCTCTCGAGAATCTTTCACTCATATGGAGACGTCACCATTGCCGGTGAAGGGCTGTAAAATTTAGGCCTATGATCGGCGTTTACGGCCTTAGAGCAGGAAGGGATCTTTATCGTGCCACACCTGCTGTGACAGGGGACCTCGTTTTTTGCGGTCTCATCCGAAGGACCACCCTATTTAGTTGCCTCTTACGAGAAGGAAGGGGTAGTGAGGACCTATTTTAACTAATTTCTACTAAAAAAGATAGTTGAAATTGGTCATATTTTTTGTCTAGCAATATGTTACTCAACAGTTTTTCAGTTCACCTGATCCTTTGAGGAAGGGTAGGGCCACAATAGGGGATCAAAGTTTTACATGGAAATATATATGGAAACATTTTTAAAAATCTTCATCTCAACAACAGCAGATTCATTATTAAAACTGAAGTATTTAAATTCAAATCTGTCCAAATCAGGGACCCTGGGGGTGAAACATGGGAACATATAGGAAATTAATGGGGCACAGACATAATTTTTGAGTGATTGAAATTGGCGGGTTTTGTCATAGAAAGAAAAATTCATTTATACATATGTGAATTAAGATAGTTTCATACATTCCAAAATCAAATTTGTTCTCACATTTTTCATAGCCAGGAAACCATGGGCGGAGGACACCAATATTTCTAAAACGTATGAGAAGAGCATTGCATTCAACATATGTTAATGATAAACAAAGTTAGGGAGCAAGCATAAAGAAGAAAGAACAGAAACGTTTCGCTGTAGAAGAATATAACTACAGCTGTCAATTTTGGCGGCACGGTGATACATGCAATTGTGTCATGTGAGATGTAAACGCGTAAACATAATCAGGGGTCATGCTTTGTTCTTTAAATTATTTTGTACCAAAATCTTGTCCATGCCCCTTTGATTTCAACAAGTTATATTCAAAAGTAGCAGCGGCATGCTTAATCAGGTCCAAATGCAAGTATATTCCTCAAGTTGTGTCGATTCAAGTTTTTTTTTTTGGGGGGGGGGGGGGGGGGCCTGAGACTACAACTGGAGGCAAATTGTTTTGTCTTGTCTGTATGTTTGTCGGTTCGCAACTTAACCTTGTTTATAACTCTTGAATGAGTTATAGGACTCTCATAGTTCATGTGCACATTCCTTTTGGCAAGAACTTATCTTGCTGACATAGTTTCTAACCTTGTGACCTTGAACTTCGAATTTTATTTACTCTTATGAAAGCATAATGTATTCAATATCTCCTGTTCTATTTATAAGGTGAGTTTTGTAATTTGAAAATAGATTATATAAACTTGACCTTGGAGTTTAAACCCAATTTCAAAACTTTAACCTTACTCATAACATATACATTGTAAATACATGTAGATTCTTTATGGCATGACGTTTTATTTGATACATTTAATCATATTGATATGCAATAATCTTCAGGCAGTGTAAATTCAAGTTTGTTCAATTCAGGAGTATGATGGACCATAATATAGGAAATCAACTTTCACATGGGAATATATGTAATCATTACCTGATATAAATATAAGGCCAATGGTGGGTGTGGCAGTCGAAAGGGGATGCTTACTTTTTTATTTTACAATTTTTCCCGTTCCGTTTTCCATTCTGCATTTTAGCAACACCGTATCGGAATCTTTCTTTCGCAGATGGCGTGAACACTATTGAGATAAAACGGCATTGAATTATAGGCACTGCGAAAATAGTCTTTACTTCGGGTTATCATTTTATTGACAACGCCTATAATATATTAAAAGTGATATTTTGTTTTTAAAAACTTCTAAGAATTTAACATTTCTCTTATATCAGAGTCTTTGCATTGCAGTGGATACTAATAACACGCCCATCATAACGAAATGTTCAGCATCTCTGGCTAATATTGAGAGAACTGGAGATAAAAGAGAGCTGTACCGATTCATGACAGATTCTTCCGATCCAAACTCTACAGAACCTGACATGTTGTGGTTAAGCGATAAGGACTACAACTACGTCATAGCAGATTTTTCTGCAATATATGCTCCTCCTGATAACTTCACACAACCAGATTACGTCGCCAACTTTACATTAGGAATAGTGAAAGGGAAGATGCTACTAGATTTACGTAAAGTAGATAGAAAAGGTTGGTATATTATTTCAAAAGGGAAGGAATTCTTCAATGTATGCACAAAAATATATCCAAGATAAGTAATAAAGCTCCTTGTTTATTTGAAATTATATTAGATTTAATCTTACTTATTTTTCAAAGATCCAAACAATCCATTCATAAGTTTGAATAGATCAATATATGAATGCCCAAGTCAACCAGGATCTGCAAATCCAAGCACAGGCTTGTTCCTTTGCAACGTCACCAACCCGAATTTCGACAGACTGTTAGAGGACGGAGATAAGTAAATATTGCGTGAATTTAACTCAAATACGTGTATTATCGTTTCTGACCACAATGTACCAGTATCTGGAGTACTTCTACATTAATATTTCACCTTACATGTACATAGTAAGTATGTATTAAATGATGCTATGTTTGTGTTAATTGTAGTTTGACATTAACCGTAGTAGCCGAAAATGGAGGATTTCGAACATTGAAGAAACCATCGAACACATATGAAAACGACTACTTCATCGGCCAAACCTCGCAGAAATCAATGCTGTTTCGGTTTGACTTCCGAAAACCACACCACTGTCTGCTGGATGGTCCATGCCAATCAAAAGCTTTCACTGTAGACAAAGATATCACAAAGGTGAAATTGTACATTTCAAGAGTTGGAGAAGGCATGCGTTTCATCAAACAATGGGGGGGGGGGGGGTGTTCCATCTAAACTCACATTTATTTGTAATGATATAAATCTGGTAGGACATTGCATTACTCATGAAACATACAGATATAATATAAGTCGCTCTAAGTAAAAGCAACCAACCTTGTATGTTGATCAGTTACTTTAAAATTTGACCAAACTTTGATGAATATTTATTCATAAACAAGCAACTTTTGATTTAGAGAATAATGGCGACATTACTTCAAAAGTGTCACTTTTTCTCCATAGGAGATTTAGCATGTACTAATTTGGGAGATGTGACTTGATAACCGGGAGGGGAATGGTTTCTGGAAAATGCCGCATCTCATTTGCTATTTAACAAAGACTTCATATTTGGATTTCTTTTGCGGGTTTTGGTGGGTGACTTAAACTACATTGACTTGCACATAAAATTGAGTTTGTGTGATGGGAATTAAATGCTGCATAAAAACTGGTGGCTTTATACTTTATTAAAGAATTATTAATAGCATCATAATGACATCATAGACAGTTGCTTCTTCAACAAAAATGTTAAAAGGAAGTATTCAAATCTGGTAATCAGTCATCCAAAAATTTACTTTCTTAAACGTCACTCTCATTTCCCGCAAAATTGCTCTGAAGTTGAAATAAAAAATGTACTGGAGTTCCTCATTAATCATATCTTCGTAATTTTTCTTGATCAGGTTTTCCAACAGTCTGTTGGAATTTCCATGGGCACGAATTGTGCTCCTTTGTTGATGACCTGTTTTTATTTTCATATGAAGCAGAAGTTATTCAAAATCTTCTACGCGAAAAGAAAAAATATCTTGCTGTGGCCTTCGATTCGACATTTAGATATATCGACGACGTTTTATCTATTAACAATAATAACTTTCATTCATATGTCGATTTTATATATCCCTGTGAGCTCAAAGTAAAACACACCACAGAGTCGCCCACTTCTGCTTCATACTTAGATATTATATTGAAATTAGATATTAATGGCAAATTAACAACTCATGTTTATGACAAACGGGATGATTTCAGCTTCTCCATCGTCAACTTCCAAAATCTATGTAGAAATATTCCATTTTCACGTGCATATGGTGTTTACATCTCTTAACTGATTCGATACACAAGCGCTTGTTCTGCGTATGGTCAGTTTTTAAATCGAGGTAAGCTACTGACAAACAAGTTGATGTTACAGGCGTTTCAGGAGTCTCGTTTAAAGTCAGCATTTCGCAAATTCTATGGTCGTTATAACGATCTAGTTTGCCAATACAACCTATCATGTCGTCAAATGTTATCTGACGTGTTTTATACCGATTGTTTGACCGTTCTTGGCACACTGATTTTGACTACTGATAACTCCGTTTACCTGATCAAGATATAGGGCTCACGGCGGAAGTGACCGGTCGACAGGGGATGCTTACTCCTCCTAGGCACCTGATCCCACCCCTGGTGTGTCAAGGGGTCCGTGTTTGCCCAATTATTCTTTTTGTATTCCTGATAGAAATTGTGAGATTGATCACTTTCACCTTTCATATGTGATTATCTACATCATTTGCTTTGAAGTCTCATAATGACCTTAACCTTTGATCCACAAATCAGAACATATCAAACTTCAAATGGTTAACCAAGTGTATCAAACCTATGCATGCAATGCTATTTTGGGATGTGAAAATTACTGAAGTGTATTTATACTATAACCTAGTCCTCCCATCCTGAATGAAAATCTTTTCAGAGTTTCTTTTAGGTCTATCCTCGGCACCCACCCCCAATAGTCAATGGTGTGCATATAAATTTGTTGAATGACAACCTACTTTTAATGAAGTCTGAAGAATTGTTTCATCAGCCACCAGTAAATTCGAAAACTGTTAATGAAAGATATCAATCATTCCAATATACATTACTTTGAAAATACTTTATATGTATTGCTTACTCCTCCTAGGTACCTGATCCCACCTCTGGTGTGTCCAGGGGGTCCGTGTTTGCCCAACTCTCTATTTTGTATTGCTTATAGGAGTTATGAGACTGATCACTGTTATCTTCACCTTTCATGTAGGTTCTGACCTCATTACTTGGTGCACAAATATAATTCATTGTTCCCCATATGTCACGCTCGCATATACTTCGTAAAGAAATACAGTGTGCTGCATTATACAGGTTACCCCAGGTTCCTCTTCTATCACTACCATGACTTGTCGAATTTCCTGACAACAGATAGACTTGTCTTCAGTTGGCATTGAAGAAAAGTGGCGGCAGGTGGATCTGGTTTAATCAAAACATGCAAGATCTATATTTCAGTGTCCATTTACCGACAAACTAATACCATAATTTCATAAATATTAGCTCTTAATATGTTGGGGGCTCAATATCCACTGCTTTAAAGGCGCACTATCAGCAGTACGAACTTCGAAGTCATTATCGTCTTTCATTTTTAGAAATATTCTTATTTGTCATTTCTTTTTAAATTTCCTTTATATGCAAACAAACTATTTACTTCCTTATTTGATGCATGTAGGAAAAACGTATCAATAGATTATAATGAACTAACCAGTTATTCAATAACTTATTATGCCCCCCCCCCCCCTTCAAAGAAGAGGGGCATATTGGTTTGCACCTGTCGGTCGGTAGACCACATGTTGTCCGCTTAATATCTTGAAAACCATTCACTTGATCGTAATGATATTTCAGATGTGGGTTGGTTATAAAAAGAAGAGAACCACTATTGTTTTTCAGGTCAAAAGGTTAAAGGTCAAGGGTCAGTCTACTCTGGACATAGGAATATACTGTCCACTCAATATCTTGAGAATCCTTTGCTTGACAGACATCAAACTTGGTACACTGGTACATCATCAGGAGAAGATGACATCTATTGATTTTGAGGTCACAAAGTCAAAGGTCAAGGGTCGAACTGGACATAGGAATATACTGTCCGCTCAATATCTTGAGAACCCTTTGCTTGACAGACATCAAACTTGGTACACTGGTACATCTTCAGGCGAAGACGACCTCTATTGATTTTCAGATCACATGGTCAAATGTCAAGGGTCAAACTGGACATTGGAATATACTGTCTGCTCAATATCTTGAAAACCCTTTGCTTGACAGACATTAAACTTGGTACACTGGTACATCATCAGGAGAAGACGACACCTATTGATTTTGAGGTCGCGTGGTCAAGGGTCAAACTGGACATAGGAATATACTGTCCACTCAATATCTTGAGAACCCTTTGCTTGACAGACATCAAACTTGGTACACTGGTACATCATCAGGAGAAGATGACTCCTATTGATTTTGAGGTCACATGGTCAAGGGTCAAACTGGACATAGCAATATACTGTACATTCAATATCTTGAGAACCCTTTGCTTGACAGACATCAAACTTGGTACACTGGTACATCTTCAGGAGTTGATGACCCCTATTGATTTTTAGGTCACATCGTCAATCCACTCTTGACATAGGAAGATATTGTCTGCTCAATATTATGAATTGATGATACTCCTCTCAATTAAATGATGTGTGTTTATAATTTTCAATTTTGCACCATGGGAGGCATATGTGTTTTACAAACATCTCTTGTTATTTCCAACTCGCTCGTAGGTGGTTGTAGGGCTGTTCTCAGGCGAACGATTTTGGTCTAGGTCAGTCTTCGACTAAAACAAGTTCAGTTGTGTCTCTCATTCGACATCGGAACCTTCGATTATTTCTAAATCCGGTGAAATAACGCTTAAGTCACTGCATCCAGTAAGTGCTCTACCAAGCCCCTATCTTTGCTCCTCACGAAAATGTTAACAGCTGTGAAGGAGAAACTTCAAACTTACTGTGCGACTACATATGCCAGAAGTGGTGTTAATCAAATGTGGATTCTAAAAAATTCTAAAGAACTTTTAGTAAACTTGAAATCACAGAATTTTTCCCAAATCAATAGCATTAAAACCTATGACTTTTTAACACTATACACGACCATTCCTCACGATAAATTAAAGACTAGACTTTTTGACATCATAGACAGTTGCTTCTTCAACAAAAACGGAAAACGGAAATATTCATATCTAGTGATCAGTCATTCAAAAACTTACTTTGTTAAACACCACTCTGATTCCACGCACAAGTACTCTGAAGTTGAAATAAAAAATATGCTAGAGTTCCTCATTGACAATATCTTCGTGGTCTTTGGTGATCAGGTGTTCCAACAGTCTGTTGGAATTCCCATGGGCACGAATTCTGCTCCTTTGTTAGCTGACCTGTTTTTATATTCATATGAAGCAGAATTTATTCAAAAACTTCTACGTGAGAAGAAAAAATCTCTCGATGTGACCTTCAATTCGACTTTTAGATATATCGATGACGTTTTGTCTATTAACAATGATAGCTTTCATTCATATGTCGATTTGATATATCCCTGTGAGCTCGAAATAAAGGACACCACAGAGTCGTCCATTTCTGCTTCATACTTAGATATTTTATTGAAAGTAGACATTAACGGCAAACTAACAACTCAACTGTATGACAAACGGGATGATTTCAGCTTCTCCATCGTCAACTTCCCACATTTATGTAGCAATATTCCATTATCACCTGCATATGGTGTTTATATATCTCAACTGATTCGATATGCAAGAGCTTGTTCTGGGTATAGTCAGTTTTTAAATCGAGGTAAGCTACTGACAAACAAGTTGATGGTACAGGGATTTCAACAGTCTCGATTGAAGTCAGCATTTCGCAAATTCTATGGTCGTTATAACGATCTAGTTCGTCAATACAACCTCGCATTGGGTTAAATGCTGTCTGACGTGTTTCATACCGATTGTTAAGCCGTTCTTGGCACACTGATTTTGACTGTGGATAACTCCGTTTACCTGATCAGGATATGGGGCTCACGGCGGGTGTGACCGGTCAACAGGGGATGCTTACTCCTCCTAGGCACCTGATCCCACCTCTGGTGTGTCCAGGGGTCCGTGTTTGCCCAACTATCTATTTTGTATTGCTTGTAGGAGTTATGAGATTGATCACTGTTCGTTGTCTTCACCTTGCATATACTACTGTTAGTCTTTATGTGTTCCATACTAGCCGCCATGTGTGATCCCGGTGTGACATCATAGCTGAGTAGCCTCGTTTTCAGTTCTTTCTCATTTGCTTGATTGCATTTTGATAGCAGGTAAAATAGCTACATTATACGATCGATAACTATCATTTCTGCGCCAATTTTGATGTGGGTTTTTTTTACGCTCAGCTCAGTAAAGCACAATTAAATATGATCTCATTGCGTGGGCCTTTTAATGATTAATCATTTCAAAAAGCCGGATGTATGTATTTTTTAATATTTCATAACTCCTTGGGGGATTTAAATTCAATTACATACATGATACATGTAGATAGAATATGATCGTTGCATGTATAAACCGTATTTAGTGTCAACTGCACCAGTACATGGTCGTTATTGCATGTGTTTATTCAGTATAAATAACTGGACCAATCACCTGGTACACACCTATCAACTACTTAATTCTATGGTATTATGAAAGCAAAACCAAAAGTTGCACACTTTTTAACATCTTTCTGACACTAGAACTCGTAGGGTTTTAAAGACAATAGTTCCATATACTTCTACATGTATATCAAATATATAAAATGAATACCTTTATGCATTCTATTTACGCATAAAAGATACAGCTATGAAAAAATCCAGAAGGTTTTGAACTGTCAAACATGTGATCATTAAAAGGCGATCACGGCATTCATTAAAATTGGCATTGGAATCTCACACGAATCCCTAATACTGTTTCGCATTAAACAAATTAGCAGTGAGAGTAGGTAGATATTGTCGCCGACGACAATAAATGTATGTGCCGCGATGAAAAAAATGTATGTCTTGTCTAGGTATACATTGTCGTCGGTGACAATATGTGCCAACGAACAGCAACATACTTTTGAAAGAAATATGTGTATGCTGGTCTTAATGCTAGAAACACGGTGGGTGTGACCGGTCGACAGAGGATGCTTACTCCTCCTAGGCACCTAATCCCACCTCCGGTGTGTCCAGGGGTCCGTGTTTGCTCAACTATCTATTTGTTGATCACTGTTCGTTATCTTCACCTTTCATCTTCATCTTTCATGAATGGTTCAAAACAGTGACGAACGGAACAAAATTATATTGAGTGGTTAATTTTCTGCATATTTGTGATGTTTATGATGTTGAACGTTTAAATGAATACTATCTGTAGCAATCTCACTTTATATGTAAGGTGAAGATAACGAACAGTGATCAATCTCATAACTCCTACAAGCAATACAAAATAGATAGTTGGGCAAACACGGACCCCTGGACACACCAGAGGTGGGATCAGGTGCCTAGGAGGAGTAAGCATCCCCTGTTGACCGGTCACACCCGCCGTGAGCCCCATATCCTGATCAGGTAAACATCAAAATTTATGATTGCTTAATTGGGGAGATCATGTAGCCCTCCAAAGGGAGTAGATAACTACATGTATGGAATCATAAATTTATTAGTATCAAAGAAATGATTATCAGCGATATAGTATATCATCGGTAATTATCAAGATATAGAGATCACGGTGGGTTTGACCGGTGGACAGAGGATGCTTACTCATCCTCGTCATCTTCTCCCACCAGGGTATGTCCAGGGGTCCGTGTTTGCCCCGCTCTCTTCTGTGTATTGCTTATGGGAGTTATTCATCACTTTCATTATCTTCACCTTCCAGCATATAGACATTATAGATCTGGTTTTATTTTATTTTTATTTTATTTTTTTAGACTTTATTCTTTGTAAATTAATGCACAATGATATGTACTACTGTCGCGAAATTCAGTTCCTAATATATTTCAACTGTGATTGATTGATGTTTTCCGCCACACTCAACAATTTTTTCAGTTATCTGGTGGCGCCCAGTTTTTATTGGTGGAAGAGAGAACCAAGATACAATGTACCTGGGAAGAGACCACCGACCTTCCGAAAGTAAACTGATAAACTTCCTCACTTACCGGCGCGAGCGGGATTCGACTGTGTAGTTCTTATGACAGAAATTGGATGTCATACATTTTACTAATACAACGTATACTAAAGTTTCCGGATTAGGGTGCACTCAAACGCAATCAGTGATTAACAATCCATTGAGATGGTCTTAGCTTTTCATATATAAAATTTGACTTTGCAGGATTCACTTACATTTTCCTGGGATGGATGGTCTGATTCGCTCTCCGGAATGGGAAGGTATACAATTCAGGAGTTTCTTCTTAAACCGAACGAGAACGTGAATCCAAATCTTACAGAGCCAAATCCTTGGGATCCATCTAAGTCATTCTCCTTTAGTGACTCGGAAAGAAATTTTACATACACACCAGATCAACCGGGAATGTACGCCTTTCTCCTGAATGTAATAGATAATGCAAACAATACTCAATATGCAAGAACTCTGGTTTTATATGATAATCAATCTTCAGTTACCATCGATACGAATTCGCCCCTAATTGCAACAAGTGCAGCAGAAGAGACAAACTATAAATGGCAGAATAGTCTGACTACCAACATATCCATCTCCTGGAGAGGACATTTCAGAAACACATTTCATGAAAACAATAAACTCTTAGTTCCTGTAACACCCTATAAATACTACAATCATTATGTAAAATTCCACAAAGCTGTGCCGGATAAGCTAGAGGATAAATACGGCGATAGAACACTGGCACGTGTAACAAATGTGCACGGTATCGTTGGATTTCAATACACGTATCGACATGTGAATCAGGGAAGTCAACCACCGTCTGATTGGAATCCTGTAAGCGATATAAACTCACAAACAGCATCTTTCAATATCCCAAGGAGTAATGGAGATGGTTTAAATGTGTGGGTTAAAGCCACTGACGTCCTTGGAAATAAACAGATTGACGTCATGCAAGTTTACTTTGACGAAACGCCTCCAGATCCTTTAACACAAAGGAGTGTCAACTTCATCAAAAATCTGAAAAATTCCACCTTTCCTTTCTCAAGTCGGTGAGTATATCTTGAAATGTTATGATTCCAGTTTGATTTCATTACATTTGTAATTTCATCTCCTATATAACGCCGTTTCTTCTGTCCACTCACCCGTTGTTATCTTATAATATTAGACCTATATTGTGTATATACATGTACTAGATGTAGTCCGATGTGTTAAGTAACCCAGAAACAATACAGAATTAAAAAAAAAGAACAGTTCCTTCAAGACAGCATAATGCTTGATCAAATGTCTGAAATGTTAACAACAATTTCTATTTTAACAGCTTAGTGGTTGAGGCTCACGACGGTGACAGTGGTATACACAAAATAAGTTGGATTTTCAAGTCGAATTACAGCGATGCCATCTTTAAAACTGGTTTTATACCCGGAAACAAATCAGAGGTATTTTACCGCGTTCTGGGACTTTTTGTTTTCACAAGATATACAATAAATCATCATAGTATCTCTAGATAAAGGGATTGAGCTACTCTTTAAAATAAATGCACTCTTGAATATTACTTTGGGTCCTATGTAATTGTCAATTGCAACGTTTTTCATTGAATAAATTGTTACTGTGATAAATAAAATGCTTAATTACAGACGATGCTTAATTTCAAAGATGGATACGACGACCGCATGGGCGACTATTTTTATTACAGCCATTACCTAGAAGTTAATAACTGCTGGATGGTGGTTTCCAAGGAAAATTTTCAGACTGAATTTATCAATTTGGAGCTCACGGCCTATAACAGAGCTTTGGAATCAACTAACTTCTCCTTGATGGTACATATATTGAATGTTTTCTAAATGTACGTACAGTTTTCAGCAGATTAATCTTCAGCCAATGTCGACATTTTATCTTTCAGATACCGGATTTAGAATCCTTGGACGGAATAGACGAGTGTAAGTTTAAACTGTAATAAGATGTTGAGTGAATAAAATGTAAAACATTAACATGCAAAGTAAAAAGTAAAACTGATGAATAATTGATATCATTTACACACCTCTATAATTTACCACCTATAAAGTTTACGTATATACATCTATCTCAGCATTCCAACTTTGGCACATGAAAGGTGAAGATAACGAACAGTGATCAATCTCACAAACCCTTTATGAAATATAAAATAGAGAGTTAGGCAAACACGGACCCCTAGATATACCAGAGGTGGGATGAGGTGCATAGGAGGACTAAACAATCCCTGTCGACCGGGCACATCCGCCGTGAGCCCTATATCTTGATCAGGTAAACGGAGTAATCCTTAATCAAATCAGTCTATAAAGAACGGCCTACCAATCGGTATGAAACACGACAGACAGGATTTCACCCAATGAAAGTTTGTATTAGCAAACTTGATCGTTATAACAACCATAGAATTTGCGAAATGCTGACGTTCGACGAGACTGTTCAAACCCCTTTAACATCAATTTGTTCGTCAGTAGCTTGTCTCGATTTAAAAACTGATGATACGCAGACCCAGCTCTTTCGTATCGAATCAGGTGAGAGACAAACACCATTTGCAGGTGATAATGGAATGTTGCTACATAAAATTAATATGGGAAGTTGAGGATGGGGAAGCTGAAACCATCCAGTTTGTCTTACAATTGAGTTATTGATATATTTTTCTACCATTACTACAATACAAAATAATTGCTTTCTATTTTCAGTATTACATGTTTACATACAATCACTGTCTATTTTTCTAGTATTACATGTATACATGCAATCACTGTCTATTTTTCTAGTATTACATGTATACATACAATCACTGTCTATTTTTGTAGTATTACATGTTTACATACAATCACTGTCTATTTTTAGTATTACATGTTTACATACAATCACTGTCTATTTTTGTAGTATTACATGTTTACATACAATCACTGTCTATTTTTCTAGTATTACATGTATACATACAATCACTGTCTATTTTTCTAGTATTACATGTTTACATACAATCACTGTCTATTTTTCTAGTAATACATGTTTACACTCAATCAGTTTATTTATTTTAGTATTACATGTATACATACAATCACTGTCTATTTTTCTAACACCATACATACAAGTAATCACAATTTTAATCTGACATCATGCATACAAGTCACCATGTTTTGTTGTTTTTCTAGATATTAACAGATGTATAATGTACCTTGATTTTGAATGTGCATATAAATATTGTGTGCTCGATCGAGATATCGCTCAATAAATTATCACGGAAAATGTCTGATAGATTCTGGGCCAACAAATCTGCGCGTGGTAGAGACGTTCGACAATGGAGTACGGTTGCAGTGGATTGTCTCCCCTACCTGTTACACGATAACAAGGATTACTGTTACGGGAGTATCAACTGGCGGGAAAACGTTTTATCGTCTGGTTGACAAGGACTCCGATTACTTCGATCTCACAGGGCTGGACTCAGAGACGACGTATAACTTATCTTTCGTCACAGAATATGGAAATCAGAGAAGTGATCCAGTATTTCTCACGTTCCGTACCATGGAATCGCCAGCTGCTCTTACTACTGGTGCAATTGCTGGCATATCCACAGGTTAATAACATTATTTTTTCAATTCATAGACTTAACGTCCCATATACCGTGGTTACCCATAATTCTTATTGCTTTTTTGAAAGAACAAGATCATGAAATCAAGTGATACACAATATACAGTTTTCTATCTTACAATAGCAAATGTTAATTGACCACTAATAGAATTATATACGACAGAAATTGTATTAAAAAAACACAATAAAATAATTCACAGGGTGATCAAAGCCACCACCAGGGGCGGATCTAGGAATAACGATTACGGGGGCGCAACCTTATGAGGCAGTGGGTCTGGGAGCCGCCTTGAGGCCCCCAGTGGGTCAAGGGCGAAGCTCTGGTGGGGGCCCAGGGGGCGAAACCCCCGAAAGCTCCTGGATTTTAAAGGGCTTGAAATATGTCTCCTATGTACACCCAAAGTCAATAAAAGCGTGCAATTGAGGGTTTCAAAATCATAGTTTATCGACCATTCAAAATATATATGGTAACATGCGTTTATTAATGGTAAATATCTGTTGAACACTCGCCTCAAATTGTTTCAAGTTAAGTATGACAGATTTATTTTTTACAGTAGGTCAAAGTATGGTATATTTTTCGAGATTTTTCTCACATGTAACCATCGTTACTGAGTCCTTGACATGATAATATGTAAGATATACATTAATTCTCCATGTATTATTCCATAACTTGTATTGGAATTGACTGAGCATATATTTTTCTAATTTGCGAAAGACAATAAATACAGGTTTTCAAAGAAAATATTTAATCACCACAACAAGAAATTATCTGCTGTAAAAGTCAGCAATAAGATTTTAAGAGCGCAAAATAAACGACTAGATATCACTTTCAATATCTTTGAAATGGCAGAAAATAAAATTGATTAACATATATTCTCGAACAGTTCAATATGTATGAAACATGAAAACAAAAGACTAGCAATAGATATAGAACGATAGCTTTTTTGTATGTAAATGAAGTAGCGCTATAATTATGTAACGTATGTTTCAACACTTACACAACAGTACATCCATGAAAATATTATGCCAAAACGATGTCACCATCAGTTATTCTTTACGATTGATGTTGCAAAATCATAACGACATCACTTAATTCAATGGAAATACCAATTTTAATAGAAATATAACGTAGACAAGCAAAATTTTTTACCAAATGTGTCTTTTCTTCTGAATTTGTTAATTTGCAATAAATATGCGATTAAAACAAAAGTGAAAGATTGATGTTTCGCTATATAAATGCTCATGATTCTTCTAGAAATAACAGACACATATTTTGAAACCTGGATTGCTCTTTGTTATAATAAACAATGAAAGTAACGGATGTTTCTTATTTTTCCTTTCATTACTATAACCACATCATTTCTATTCAAAAAATGGAAAGAATCATATTTACCCATTTCTAACAATCTGTTTACAATAATAATATAAAGAAAATGTTTAATTTCCCAACATTTTGATTAAATGTATACCGAATCTTATGTTTTTGCTGCTTATTTTGGAATACCTTTCCATAGAAACTGTCAGTATAATCCACCACACGGTGTTATGAATGAATATTTAACGTGGACCTTAAGACATAGATGTCCCCTATTAATTTTGAGGTCAAAAGGACAACGGTTAAACTACTGTGGACATACGCTATTGTCCGTTGAGAAATCTTTCCTTGATAGACATCAAACTTGAAACACTGGTGCCCCTTATGAATAAGATGACCCCCATTGGATTCCAAGTCACAAGGTCAAATGTCATACAAAATTACTCAAGTGACCAGTTGCTTATAAGTAATTTGAGAGACAAAACTTACATGTATCATTATGGTAGCCTTTGACCAGTAGTTAAACCTTTATTTTCACTGTCTATACAGACATTCTACCTTTTCAGAATTGCCACAAGGGGAGCATATAATATTATTTCTAAAACATTTTTTCATGGTTGTTCTTATGTTTTAATACATTTTTTTCATGGTAGTTATTCTGTACTTCTGCTCTCACAAGCGCCATTTCTGAAAAAATAAATAAAAAATTATTAAAAACAAGTAGAATAATATTACGTAACGGAATTTCTGGTAACATACGTTACACTCAGATAAAATATTTTTGAATGATTTCTCTATAAGATTGCATAGAACAATCATCAGAGATTAGTTCCTTCATTTCTAAGATATATTATGAAAAGATGCTGAATTCTAGCAAATTGATAAATGTAGAGTTGCATAGTTACATGTATCATAAATAGGAGTGGACAGTAGCAGAGAAAAACATGGCCTGTATTTCTTGCAGAGGATATCTGTATATGCTTGTGAATACAGGAACAATAACACATTTGTTTCTTCATAACATAGTTAATATTCAACAAACATATCAATAAAGATGATATTTTGTCAATATGTAGTTCAATATTTGATGTCTAATCAAGCATTTCATTAAGTAGCATACGTTACTTTGAGTAACGTATGTTACCAGCATTCTACTCAATGTAATTCTTACACCAGAGGAATTTCGAGATATTTGGAATACGATATACATTCTTTGATATCAGAAGAACAAATTGAGACCAAAACATTCCATCTGCTTAATCAATTTTGTATATCAAACATTGCAGTTGTTGTAACAGTACTTACCGTAAGGGAAAATTAATCCTAATTCTCAAAGTTTAACACGTATTGACTTTCAAACTCAAATGTTCATAGTAGACGTTCATGTCGTATATCACATCATGCAGAGAGAGAGCAAAAATACGCCGGAAATTGTTCTATCATTCCCTTTAATTAATTTCTCGGTAACGAATGTTACATCACGAATGTTACATCTTGACACGTTTGTCAAATTTCAGACCAACCAATGACTTCTGCAAAAGAAATGTTTATATTTTCATTCTCTGTACACTACGAGATTTTCATAAAAGGGGTAACATTTGCTCTGCAAATACGTTTTCATAAAAAGTTTATTGTATCGTATGTTACATTTCTAAAATCAGAATGCAAAATTTTGAGAATAATGATGACTTCTTCGCAATGCCACATCCAAATATCGCTTGATGAATATTTTCCCACCGTTTTTGAATATTTTAGCGCCAAAATAGATCAAAAACATAAAGATAATACGAAATCTTTGTCCATACATTGGGTGTTTAATTGACCCTATGATCACATAATATAATCTGGCGACATGGAGTAATATATACACCACTGCTTAAAATCATACGCAAAAGGTGTTAAACTTTTATTGAATGAAAATTTAGGAAATACAAATGATATTAACGCAAAGAAAATTAAAAAGCACGCTCTCAGATTTTTATATTTGCTTGTTCAATTTTAAAAATTGAGTCGGCGACAGTCACGTATGTTACAAAATTAGGGTATCTACGCTTCCTACCAAGTTTATAAGTAAAGGGGAAATAAAAAGTATACCATGCCTAGGAAGGCTATGGGTCCATGAATGTATAGCACACAAAATATATGATTTGATATAGCTTATTTTCTAATAAAGTGCCGGCGACATCGATTGCACGCTTTTATTGACTTTGAGTGTGTAGTCATTTTTACTATTTTCTGTCATTTTTAATAAGGTGAAATTAATAAGATGACGCAAATCTTAAGGGGTTTTGGAAAAAATGCAAGCTCTCCCAATAAAAGTAATTCAATAAATCAAAAGACTTTGTCATTTATTTCTTTGAGAGTGAAAGAAATTCTTACTTCTTTTATCGTTTACATTATTCTAAACAAGAGACCACGATTTACCTTAAATTTGAACATTTTAGGGGGAACGCGCGCCGGCTGCGCCCCTCCCCATTTAATCCACACTGACCACCGGATGTGCTGATAAATAACAAGAATTGATAGATGACCGCATTTAATAATTTTAAAGGTGTTGGATAACTTCCATTCTTGCTTCATGTATATTGTTATTCATATATATAATTCCTAATGAAAGCCATGTACTTTTTTGTAGTAATGTTGATTTTGCTTGGGGTTATCATTGCTGGCGTGATCCTATGGAGAACTGGAAGGTTGACAGTCGCCAAACAGGGGATTCAAAGGCGTATGACGGTTGCAAGACAAAGAATTCAAAACCGTTTCTCGCATGCAGTTTATGTAAGATAATGGAATGACAGGCATTTTCCAACATATAAAAAATTGCACCACTTTAGAAATTCATTTCAAAATTATGGATTATCTCCCTCACGCATATCTCTTATCCTTAGACGAAATTGACTCCACTTTTTTGGCACACTGTTTTACCCTATAATAGCTCTAAAACTTAATTGTTATTTCGGATTTCAAACATTTCGGTTGAGCATCACTGAAGAGACATTATTTGTCGAAATGCGCATCTGGTGCATCAAAATTGGTACCGTATAAGTTTTACATTTAGAACAATTTACGAAAATAACACTGTTTTAACAGTGTCAATGTCATGAAACTTTTATAGCAATCATTCATGAGGTGATGTCACTGCCTTTTTGGTATTTCAAATGCTATCGTTTAGTTTCAAAACTTGTTCTTTTATATTGTAATCATATTTATATAATATATGATTTATAGATATAATACATATATGTAAGTGGTGCGTTTTTATGATGTTCTGTGTATTACAACAATTACTTTTGTTTCACTGCTTATACAATATACACACACGTATTCGGAAGCCGGTTGGTGCCGAAAACAATTCAATCTGGCCGCGGCCATATAATTACAGTCCCTAAAACTTTCTACTTTCCCCCTTGAACAATGAGCGAACGGTGACTCAACAGTGTGTGTTCGTTGGTGAACGCTGAACGAGCTCAGTCTCGAGCGCAAAGTAAGCGGTGCTCGAGCGAACAGTGATATTTGTATTCAAGCAATGAATAAAATTTGTAGTGCCGATATCACCAGACGGCATTAAAAGCTGTATTGCCTATTTTGTGAATACTTCCCAGAACAAGAAAATAAATAAAGATGCATGGAATGTCGTGAGAAATATGATGCATCTGTGTATGTGTGTACCGGTACATGCGCATTGCATAACTATGTATTATGTTACTTTCGAGACATACGTTTCTTCAAACGCTGTTAAATATATCCTACATCAAGGAAAAAAGTTAAAAAACGATAAACCAAACAACAGCTAATGATAAGAAAGATAATTAGCGGATAATTCAAGAAATTGTTTAGCATCTTTAACGATTATTCATAATTGATCACATCAAATGATGAAATGTGGCGCCTAGTCATTCCCTATGAGTATCATATCATTACAACTAAGTTTTTTCAATGACTTGCTCAGGAATATGTGCATTGAAAGCTTTAGAGAAAATCTTCAGTTGTTTACTCAATAATAAAATAAACTGAGATCGGGAAACTTCGTTTTCTGCAGTACATGTATACTGAATGTATCGTTCTCATGAAATGCTGGTAATGTATGTACAGAGCCGCAGAACATCTTCCATGTGGGAGTTAGGGGTCCATTCGGTAGAAATATTACTCCTTTGTGGAAGTTAGGGGTCAATTCAGTAGAAATATTACTCCTTTGTGGGAGTTAGGGGTCAATTCAGTAGAAATATTACTCCTTTATGGGAGTTAGGGGTCAATTCAGTAGAAATATTACTCCTTTGTGGGAGTTAGGGGTCAATTCAGTAGAAATATTACTCCTTTGTGGGAGTTAGGGGTCAATTCAGTAGAAATATTACTCCTCCACTACCGTTTACTACTGCCATAAAACGTCAGAGGGGCGCAACCAATGAAATCTGCATATGAAGATAACAGAAAAATTAAATAATGTCAAGAAGTCCCCCCCCCCCTTGTTTCTACATTGTACGTGAATGATGAAAGAATAAATTGTTTAAGTTAAGTTGAAGTGCTTGTAGATATCCCATGCCAGTATTTGCGTTTTGTCACAAATTGCAGACTCGCAGCGTGTTATACATGTACGTAAATATATAAAATATGTCGATCTGAACACGGTTAAAAAAATCGTCCTGTAAAAGAATAGGAACAAAATAACCAACCAAACATGCAATCTAAAATAACATAAAGTGTACAAAAAAAACCACTGAGCTCATATGTTAATTTAGATATATATGTATCTATTTTGTAAGGATATTTCACTGAGAAAAATACGAATGATACATGTAAGTTTGATAGAAAAATCCCATGTTAAAAACACTGTTTGTTCAATCATGGAACAAGTCTCCTGATATAGATGCTGAGAGGACTGGACTTTTCTTTGAATTTGCAGTTAAAGATGTAATCCAGATACTTTTTAGTTCAAAATCATATTTCTGATGTAACAAGAAAGTTTCCTTCTACTATTGCGCACGCGTTCCATTTCATTTTGTCCTCGTTATAAAGATCAATCCTTTCACACCGGCGTTCCGAATGGCATTGCAAAGGCAAAGAAAAACGATGCTGAACGAACGGTGAGTGTACGGTGAACGCACAGAGATCGAACGAAAAACGCTTTGTGAACGCGAGCGGTGAACGCAGAGCCCACAGTGAACACACGGTGAGGGAACGGAATATGGTAAATTAGAACTTTCAGGGGGTGTATTTAGCGGGCGTCAGAAACTTATTTAGCAGTCGTTCGATACTTAGCACCTAACGGCTTCCGTATATATCATTAATATTCAAGAAGTGCAATTTTAATATTGTCATCCGCAGGATAATTGTGAAAAGTATGACATATTAGGAACATGTTTCTGCTGTCTTCTAATTTCTATAATTTCCATTTTATATACGCTCGACATGCTAGAACATTGATCAAGAGGATATTTACTTGTACGGACAAATGACCGTCAGTGAATCAGAAGATTGGGTAATACCCCACGCTGCTATTGTTTTGGAAAGCTTACTGACCAGTGGAAGGTTTGCTGATATATATAAAGTGAGATACAACCCAAAGAAGGGCTCACCAGGAGATATGTTTGTAGCTAAACTGTTGAAAAGTAAGAAAACACTGCCGTCAACACGTCTTTATTACTATAACGTCAGTTTATGCAGTACTTGTATGTTGTGGGGAAAGCTCGTGTCACCGTAAATACTAAAACAGCGCTGAAATATAATTTGCATATATTTTTCAACCTTGATTTTTTTCTGCGATGCAAAATACCCTATTCTCTTTCGAAAAGTGGACAGACATAGCTTACATTCAATTCTCTTTGCAAATCTCCATGGTTTGATCCTGGAAAACGTGTCAAGGCCGGAAACGGTGACGGTTTACGCCTCTATCGATGTTTCGACTCAACATGCCCGACTTTACGTAATAAGCTACTTCTTTCCAAAATTCTAACATTAGTACATTCATTTGTAATAAGGAATCATCACTTACTTGTCGTTAATCCATTTTCACATGCTGCCTGTTCTAGGTTTGAAATATGAGTAACACAATCAAGAGGATATCCATTGGCGGTAGAAACAAATCGAAAATCTAAAGTCGGGAAAATTGTAAAATTTAGTTAATATGCATTTTGTTCTTTGGAAAATGTTATTGTCATTTCACATGCTTCTGTTGATATCAACAAGAATACTTATTTACATGTCCAAAAAGCTCTCCGAGAAACCAAACGCGTATGTACCAATTTTTTTATTTTCCGACTTAGATAATTCAAACACGAGACAGGAAACAAGTGAAAATGGATTAGCAGCGAGTATCTGTTAATTCATTTGTGACAAATGCATACATTGATTTATGGAATTAACTTGTCTATTACGTGAAAGGTGAAGATAACGAACAGTGATCAATCCCATAACTCCTATAAGCAATACCAAAAAAAAATAGTTGGGCAAACACGGACCCCTGGACACACCTGAGGTAAATCCATTCATATTTTAGTTGAAACGTTAACGTCATTCGGAGCCTAAACCGTCACAGGTTCCGACATTTACACGTTTTCCATGAAGGTTTGCGAAGAGAAGTGGATGTCATCTATTAACGAGAGATTACAAAGTACCTATGTCCATATCTTACATTGTCATTTAACTGCACTCTTTCAGGTGGTTATACGGACGAAGATCAAATGAGCATGCGCGCTAAGATTAATTATTATGTTAAGAAAGTGGGAGAACATCCGAATATTTTACGCTTCGTTGGAGCTGCGGTAGACGACCTGACACGTAAGTCTGCTTTTAATGATCGTC
This sequence comes from Ostrea edulis, assembly GCF_947568905.1. Lineage (NCBI taxonomy): Eukaryota > Metazoa > Mollusca > Bivalvia > Ostreida > Ostreidae > Ostrea > Ostrea edulis. The sequence goes on from NC_079168.1 coordinate 38,553,206, forward strand.
GTTCTTGCCTCATATATAATACAAGTACAAGGTTGTGAGAAAATGGTAACTACAACACATTTTAGAAATTCATATTTCTTATTGCATTGAAATGAATATTACTGTAAATTCTGCGAGTATATCCAACAAACTGAACCTTTAAAACGATTTCCAATTCTAGAAAGAGAATAAAGTACTCTTGAACACTTTTGCCCTCAATTAATTTAAATTTATTAAACAGTCATACAACTCTGTCATTAAATGACAGACAGAAATTAAGGACATACATGTAGGATACCCCAAAATATGTTATAGAATTTTGTGAAAATATGTGTCAATGTTTTAATATTGCTAAAAACCCATATTTACCACAAAACTTTCGTGTGAAGCTACCTTTATTTTTGCTGTATTCCCATATGTTTACTTGAAAATTGGATGGGAAAATATTACTGAAAAATTACATTTCCTCAAAAATTTCTTTTTATTGAGGCATTTCAAGGTAAACGGGATGATTTCAATTTCTCCATCGTTAACTTCCCATATTTATGTAGCAATATTCCATTATCACCTATAAAGTGTGTTTATATCTCTCAACTGATTCAATGCGCAAGAGTTTGTTCTGCGAATGATACATTTTTAAATAGAGACAGGCTACTGACAAACAAGTTGATGCTACAAGGGTTTCCACAATCTCGTTTGAAGTCAGCATTTCGCAAATTGTATGGTCGTTTTAATGATCTAGTTTGTGAATACAACTTATCAATGGGTCAAATTTAATGCTGTCTGACGTGTTTCATACTGATTGTTACGTCTTTCTTGGCACATTGATTTTGACTACGGATTACTCCGTTTACCTGATCAAGACATAGGGCTCACGGAGGATGTGACCGGTCGACATGGTAGGCTTACTCCTCCTAGCTCCGGTATGTCCGTATTTGCCCAACTCTTTATTTCGTGTTCCTTACAGGAGTTATAAGATTGATCAGTGTTCTTTATCTTCACCTTTCATATTCAATTTTAGCAATTATAAAACATTTACAAATAGTTTTACAAAATTCTATAACAATTTTGGGGGTATCCTGTGTCCTTATGGCAGCGGTGAATTTAAAACTGAACCAAAAATTATTTTAATCGAAGATATCATTTTATCGCATGTGTCAAATTTAAAATGAGGATGAATTCCAATTACATCGTGTCGTGGACAAAACTTGCCAATAAAAAGTAACTGAAATGTATATTTCATGATAAGAAATCATGAGATTAGCTCTTCTCTGTTTACCTAGTGGGTCCCTATATGGTACTTGAATTGTGCGAGTTAGGACAACTCAGTACCTGGTTACAAAAGGAAAAGGACAAAGCCAACGAGGACACGTCAGAACAATTATGTCGAATCAGCTACGGAATTTCTAAAGGAATGTTTCATCTGGAAACTAGGAAGGTATTCAGTGGTTTAATTTGTCATTGGTGATATCAAAGGACCAGCCCTTTTTCTATGTTTATGTCGTTATTTCACTGTAAATAAAACTTACATCTGCTCATATGGAATATGATCGTTCTAATATTTTTAGCTGCGAACATAATTGATATTAAGTGCGAAATATTTATCATAAAATGCAGAAAGTACATCAACTTGTGTTTATAACTAGAATCAAGCTAAGTAATGAACAGATAAATTGAACCTAACAATTTGAATACACGAATATGTAAACTCTGGGACATATAAGATGAACTTTATACATGTATGCCATATATATACATTTTACCATAAACAGTCTCTCAAATTCCACCGCATATACTGTTGGTAATATGCTTCCTCTTACTTTATTTAACTTAGCGCTAGCAAGAGGTCTGCATGCTTTTTCGGTCACTGTTCGGCTTCAGGGGCTATACGAAACTTAATTTTACCTGTTCTGCATATCTAAGCTAAATTCTAAATTTCAGAGACAGTATGAAACAAGATGTGTTCTTAAAAATACACATAAATATCCTGCCCATAAAGTCCCTTTTGTATAGTATAAGCAAAATGAAAGTTTTTCAAATGAAACAGACATTTTAACATTATGACCGTTTTAGTCTCACCCTGGTACCAAAATCTCTTGAATCATGAAATTTTTAAAAGTCCATTTACTTTCAATTTAGTATAAGTTTACAATATTAGGGAGGCGTTCACACGACTGTGCATTTAGGTTTTCTTACTAGTGTGCTGTTGTAGAGAATATTTTTGAAAATTTGTAAATGTTGGGCAGTTTTGTCCCGCCTTTAAGGCACCGAGGGTGAAGGGGTTCTGAAATCTACAATTTATGCTCCTTTCCACTCTTATTTTGAGTCCTCCTTCCGAGTCCATATTGAAAACTAGCGTTATCGCTAAATATGTAATCCTGGTTAAATAAAGGTCTTATTATTATTATTATTATTATAGTCTGTGGACAGCACTCACATCAACTGTGACTTTCAAACACGTTTACTGCTCTGGCTTCAGAGATCTAATTAGTGTATCCGTAGACTCATCAGTAATTTTGGAGAGACCTGTAATTCTCAAGATCTTTCTTCTAGTGTACTCTTTCTGTGGGTCTCGCCCGAATTCTGTCTTCCTCAGCCCCGTTTGATGCTTACTAATTCTTGGTTAATGGCAACTAAATGGGGCGGTCCTTCTGATGAAACCGCAAAAAACCGAGGCCCCGTGTCACAGCATGTGTGGTACGATGAAGATCCCTCCCTGCTCAAAGGCCGTAAGTGCCGAGCATAAGCCTAAATTTTGCAGCCCTTCACCGGCAGTGGTGGCGTCCCCATATGAATGAAATATTCCCGAGAGGGACGTTAAGTAATATTCAATCAATCAAGTTAATGGTGCTTGTAAGCGTTGGCATTCCTCGTGCTTATGATTGCCTACATGATTGGCATCAATAATTTTAGTACAAGTAGAGCCGTCTTCTCCGATACGCCTTCCGGTAATTTGCCACTGTCAGCTGTTAATCGGTCCCTAAGCCCTTCTGGCGTCTAAGAATCACCACATTTGTCTTTGATAAAACTACATTACACTTTAAACTCGTTTCCTTTCTGCTCGCCATGCTGTGAATTTTGAACACCCCTCGGGTGTGATTTATTGTTACTGCTGTGACGTCTCAAAACAAGTGACGTATTCTCACAGAAACAAACCTAAAACAATGGAAATTTTAATTGATAGCCATAAATAATTATCAAATATATACAGTACAGTGTATACAATGGTTTCTATGTTTTCTGGTAAATGGATAAAGCAAACTTCCCGTAACACTATTTAGATATTTATGATACAAGGACATATATATACCGTATAACGGGTTTTTTCGCATGTCTAAAATTTGGCGATTTGATGACTCGAAGATATGCTAATAATTTTAGCGGAATAAATTTTGACGGACGGGGAAGAGTTATCTCTCTTGTAAATACTGAAGTCGCAATTGGGTGCATATTTGGCGAGTGAAATTTTGGCAGAAAGTTATCTAAAATAAGCCAAATTTATCACCCTGCGGAAAAAAACCCGCTATACGATATATCGTACATCTATATATATTGTGTATACTTGTCAGTTCTTTACTCTGTTCTGTAACATGATTATTCTTTAGCTGGTGCATAGAAGACTAGCTGCTAGAAATGTCCTTCTGACTGGTGAACTGGAACCGAAAATTTACGGATTTTGTCCGCAAAATGAAGCGGAAGCTGACGAAAAAGACAATGATGGCGATGTTAAAGAGGACAAGGTGGGACGCATTTTGCAAATTCTATTGTCGTTATGACAATCTAATTTACAAATACAACCTGTCATTCGGTCGAATGCTGTCTGGCGTGTTTCATATCAACTGTTGCATTTCTTTACATATCAATTTTTACTACGGATTTCTCCGTTTATCGAATTAAGATATAGGACTCACGGCGGGGAATGTTTACACCTCCTAAACATCTGATCCTACCTCTGGTGTGTCCAGGGGTCCGTGTTGGCCCTGCTTGTAATCTTTTATTCTCTGTAGGAATGATAAGACTGATTACTCTTTGTTGTCTAATTCCACGAATTCATAAAATAAAGTTTCAAACACATATTCGTGCCCATGGGGATTCCAACAGACTTTTGGTTTGTTTGGGTATATATTTTTTTTACTTTTTTGTTATCAACTTTAAGTTTTTAAACATCTATGCTAGATAAATCTGTAAGGTGTAAATAATCAAAACTTTGACTCAGTTTATGGTCTTCAGGTCTGAAGTTTGTCTTTTGTTCCTCTCAGAGTACTGAAATGCAATATCGTCAACGATCAGGGCAAAATATCAACAACAACAAATAATAGACACAAAAGCAAATCAAAAGACAATGTATACCATATCCATGTGGGGATGAATACGTTACATATACTAGTATGTCAAAACGTTGAACAATGCGCCATAGCGTATCACACAATCGTTTATCTTATCCACTGAAATATAATTTGAATTAGGAACGTATTCCTGTCAAGTGGACTGCCCCTGAGTGTTTGGAGTCAATGAGAAAAGCTACTCCGAAGAGTGATGTTTGGTCATATGGCGTTGTTCTCTGGGAAATATTCAGTTTTGGTATGTATGTTTATCCCTGTACATTGAATGTAATTTTGTCATGGTAATTATATATACTTCATGGTGATCACCAATATTTGATTTATCTCATCTAGACCATGGAGGGATGTTCATATTAAGTAGACTGTTCATATTGGAGAAGAGGTTTCCTGTTTGCTAGTGGATTATAAAGTAACTAAGCGGAATTGAAATTTTAGGTGAAGTTCCCTATCCTGGAATACGAAGTAGAGATGTTCAGGCACATCTTAGAAACGGAAACAGGATGAACAGGCCGGAATTTGCCAATGAATTGTAAGAACAATTACTATGTAGATTACATTACTCCGTTTGTCTGATCAAGATATAGAGCTCAGGGCAGGTGTGACCGGTCGACAGGGGATGCTCTCTCCTCCTAGACACCTGATCCCACCTCTGGTATACCCAGGGATCCGTGTTTGCCCAACTCTTTAAAGGAATTATAAGATTGATCACTATTCGTTATCTTCACATTTTTATCATGGTAAGGGGTGAATGAAGCTTTATTTAGCCAAGAAAAACCCTATCCTTCTTGGCAATACCTGAGGGAATATATGCTATTTCGAGAATGATTAAAACACACCTCACTATCTGGCAATAAATAGTTTATCATACCGAATCAACATTCTTTTTCAAATATTTTCATTTGTGTAAGGATTGTAGACTTTGAATTTGTGGGGAATTTGTGAGGAAAGACTGGGCAAGTTCTGTCGAGGTAATACACGCTGAAAAATACTCCCCAGTCAGTTGACTAAATAAACAAGTCAGATTAGGGCTTTCATAATATCATGTAAATAAGAAACCACCGCGGTGGTCTAGAGGTAGAGCGTTCGCCCATCATGCGGAAGGTCGGGGTTCGAATCCCGGCCGCGACAGATCTACATGTAAGTCGTTAAAAACAGGTAGTGACAGTTCCATCGCCAAACGCTCAGTATCAGGTTTGAATGTCAAGGGTCCTCATAAATGACCTTAAAAATGGATGACTCGAGTCACAGTGGGTGTGGCTCAATGACCGTAAGCGCCGAACATAGGCCTAAATTTGAGGCCCTTAAATTCACCGGTCGTGCTTTTTTCTCTCTTTTAGTAGTCTACGTGCTAACCTACTGAGCTAGGCGATAATAAGCAAATATTGCTGATATTTATGTTTTCATCCATGGTTGAAAAAGAAGTCACCCATTATGACGATGTAGAGTACCTCCTTAAAAATAAACTGGATCCAATTTTGTACACGTGAATTGAGGTTTGATCTCCATGTATAGCTAAAAGTAGACAAAGATAGAATTAAATGAAAATATAAATTGCAGACGATTTATCTCTCGTTGCTAGCTACTACAACCTGATGACACAGTGTTGGCAGAGAAAACGAGACCGAAGACCATCATTCAAAGATATCACTGCTGACATTGGAAAGACCTTCAACACGGTGCCCTCGGACGACTTTTACTACTATTCCGAGAACCAGACTGAGTGACCTTCGTGGTTTCCATGTGACTATTGTATTTGCTGATATAACTGAAAATGTATACCTTAAAATGTGCACCAAGGAAGCCATAGCTTCAATATTAGTACATGATTCCTTTTTAACCCAATTAACAGTCTTATTAAAACTATTTTCATTATCCTTACACTCGTCAGGTTTTGACAGGCATCGAAAGGTCATCTTTGCACGACCTCTACATTTGCTTACGATCTAAAAATATCAACCAATCATACAAGAGTTGTTATGTAATTTACTACCAGGTGTATCTTTTCAATATTAAAGGTAACAAAATATAAAACATGACCACATGAGATATTGAAAATACTATAAGGAACATTCTATCCAAGTTTTAAGTAAAAGAACTTATAAAAGAGCAGCGCCAAATTTTGGACTGCCTTTTTGTAGGCAAAGATCACTTCGCCGCTTTGCCTGCAGGTTATGGGAAATCCCAATGATATCAAATTCTTGCGCCGGTTTATCACAAATTACGAGATTAGAAAGTGTTTGTGTTGGTGTGCTACCCTCTTAATGGAAAACCAGGTGTAACCGATAAACAAGACGCAGTTTATATCTGATGAATGTATTTTTATAAAACCATCTGACATAGCATGTCCCCCAAAAAGTGGAATACTAATGCTGTTATTTGCAGTATTACCAATTATGATATCAATTGCAGTGGCATACTGATCTTATTTTGAAAAATGTAACCTTTCGCGACTATTTTCAAGAATGCAGAAAGCCTTTTATTGTTTAGATATATTCTCAGTATAAGATTGAGACTTAGTCAAAGAAATCACTTGTTGGGGTGGTCACGGAGAGGAGAGGATTTCCCCTCCTGATACGACAAAACATCTAAATATGTCCATTAAAATAAGCCATGTAGATTAATTCCTTATCATTTACGATATTATGATAGTCTAAGTTTCAGCGCTTGATCCACCTTTGTGCGTAGGTGAAGAGACATATGCATTCTACATGTAATTGTCACGAATGTAAGGAAAAGGGGTGGTTTTAATCAGACTGCACAATTATTTAACTTCATGTTATTGCTTTGCACTGTTTTTGCAACATTTAACGCTTATGATTTTCTTTATTCGTGAATAATGATTTTAATTGAACCATTTGGACATAGTATTTCATGAAAAGTTATTTGTGTTCAGATCTACCCTTATTTTGTTTATTTACTACATTATATTCAATTTAGTTAAACATTTCAGATTTTCTTGATCGTACAGCTAAAATGAATATTAATTACCTTTAAGTTTAATTAAGAAATATACGCCTAATTTGTTGTACCATGGCGGTAGTGGCCAATAATTACACCCCATCCCTCTGTTGATACCTTGTCACTCGGGGTGTGGTGTTGAAAAATTCAATCCCACTCTTTCAACACAGCTACATGTATTAGATAATAACAATATTCGATCTGCTAACATATCATGAAAATATACTTTTGTTTGTCTCCTACCAATTTTTGTTTTCCGGACTTTGATTGCGGAAGTTGAAATTTGAAATATAATTTGGGCAATAACTATCTTCTCATTCATTATTTGCGACTATTTGATTCGTAAACTAGGTTTTACCAAAGACACGTGAGCGGATTATGTAAAACGGATTATTTTCGACCGTTAAAATCAGCATTGAAAAAGGTCGCAAATAAGAAATTAAAAGATAGTTATTCACATTCTAACGTAATTCGGGCTTTTTGGTGTTTATGTCTTATTCTGTTCGCTCTGTTTGTTATCTTCACCTTTCTGTTGAATTTTGCTTTATATTGAATGAAAGACGTCATAAAATGTTTATCCGTGATGTTATGTTTTGCGTCATTCTTTTATGAGGTCACAGTGAATGCTCGTGTAACTGTCTCAAACATCAGGACCCACTTGCATGACGGTTAATTAGTTAACTTTAGTAGACAGTTAACTTCCCATTAACTGTTATATCTAACTAAACGTTAACTGTCAATTAAACATATCTTCGTGCAACTGGTCCCAGAGCATTAGCCAATCAAAATGCAGATTGAAAAACAACTGCATCAGAATCACTATTATATGTTTATAGAGAAAGTTTGGGTACCGTAACAGTTGACTGATTTGAATTAGATTTATGGGACATAAATGCCGAATGTAGTTCTGCAGACTTTTCTATACAATGCCTTATCTTCAGAATTTGAAATTTATCGATTGAGTAAATTCTTTCGCTACAGTTGAATTATTCTAAAAATTTGTAAAACTTACTTTCATGGTTGACTGGATTCATTCCGGTACACTCTTTAATTCTCTGTATTTTTATTGTGCGATATCTATATATCATTCAAGGCATATCATCTTGTAATATAGTTTTTTGATTCACCAAACCTTAGTTCCAAGAGATTGAAATATATTAATATTCCTGGTATTAAAAACATAATATCCATCCGCTCGTTGAAAAATATCCGATTATAAATGTTTCTACTTTTTGTTCAAACGCTCAAGCTGTTTTTGCTTACTCCTCCTAGGCACCCGATCCCACCTGGCCTGTCTAGAAGACCGTGTTTGCCCTACTCGTAACTTTGTATTCTTTATAGGTCACTGTACTAGGCAAATATTGCTGATATTTATTAAGGGATCGAACTTTCGAGAATGTTTCACTCATACATGAAGGGACGTCTCTATTGCCAATGAAGGGCTGCAAAATTTAGACCTTTGCTCGGCATGTACAGCCTTTGAGCAGGGAAGGATCTTTATCGTGACATACCAGCTGTGACGCGGGGCTTGGGTTTTTGCGGTCTCATCTGAAGGACCGACCCATCCATGCAGTCGCCCCTTACGACAAGCAAACTATAGTTGTTCCTTTTAAACTTCGTCTTAATGTATTTTTTAAAGGAAGGGCATAGTAGTGTCAGCTGGAGTAAATGCATGGACAATTAAATCATTCTCTTTATATTTGACGATATCATAGTGTTTTAGTTTTTAATTCCACAATTAATTAAATCCAGATAAAATGTTCCTTTATTTTATAGATTTTTTTTAATTTCGTCTAGGATTAGAAATACTCTAACCCATTTACACATGTACATATAATATTGTAATTGAAAAGGTAGAGATATTTATATAATCCATTAAATCCCTGCACTAAAGAAACATTTTCAAGTAATTTTCTTGCTTTTATCTTCTTGCTTGTCACTTTTCAAACACATTGTCAATTGTTTGTCACTTTTCAAAAACATTATCAATAAACGTCGACGTAATGACGTTATTTGCGGTATTTTTTTTTAAATGAAAGAAACAATGTTATGCTTAACTTATTCTTAAAATAAAATTATACGAGACGTACAGAAATATTAATGTGTTCTGACAATGGCAAATTGTGGCCACAATTCATATCTAATTTGATAAAATTTGAAGACAGGGTCATTTTTAAAGCTCACCGTGCCCAACTCTCTTTTAGTTAAATATAATTCAATTTTGGTCAATTTATCGAAATTTTATGGAGAGTTTTATTTTTAACCACACAACATGTTTCTTCAATCATTCGAACTTTTTTATGCAAATGGAAAAATGGATTTGTTTTTCTCTCCAAGTTACAGAGATATTTATTCCCATTGTAAGATTTACGTCAAGACAAGCCGCGAAATAGACGGTGAATAATATCATGTTACTTTGACATCAAAATTGAAGATTATTTTTGTTTATTCGAAATAAAATTAAAGGATATTTTATTCGAATTTAGGGACAAAATCAAGACCGAATCATAGAGGAATAGTTGAATGTTTGAAGAGTAAACCATTTCATTATAGTAACAACATTTCTGAAAGTATACAGTAAGAAAATAGCTTTTTTAAAATTACATGAATATGTCTCTCAATTTCAAGGATAATCTTCCACGCATTTGAAACTAACATATATGTGATTACATTGTAAGCTTGAGGAAAGCAATAGATATTATTATAGAGCCACGAATTTCTTCTCCGAAGAAATACACAGATTGTGAATAGCATTCCAAATTTCATTTATAAAATAGTATTTTGAGGAGATCTCCCCCGAGATCTGCATGATTTACATTCTTTACGGGAATATGATTGTTCTCTAGTTACAAAATCAATTCTTGAGATTTCATTGCTCTTGTTTGATGCTCTAGATTTATCTATTTAGTACGAGAAACATACGTACTTCATTCGTATGAGTCTGCCAATTAAGCCGCGCTAGAAGCCATAACGAGAACAATATACAAGTCGACCTAAAAGAGTCATATAGCGGTCAAAAGTTACCCTGGATCCAAATCAATTTTATATCGCCTGTAATACACTCAACAGCTGACATAAGACATGTCATGGAAGGTCAGCATGCCTGATGAATTGGTTATGGGTGTTAGTATCGTTTATTGCCAACACTGAAGAAAGAATCAATTACTATTAATGAAAAATGCTTCATGAATTTTATGTACATTTGAATTTGTAAAGCTGTAAGGAGCAAGAAAATTCTTATGCTTCTTACTGGCCCATTAAGGCATGCGCTGTAAATCCTCATAAGGAATTATATAGTGTGTTATATAAATGCAGTAAGAATTCGGGTAATTTGCTCGCTTCCTCACAAAATAATACAATCTGTAATTCAGAAATCTGGTAGATGGCGATCTAGCGGTTATAAATCATACATCCGTATACCAAAGTTGCAATTTTCAAGTTCATTTATTTTGTAGAGAGTTAAATCGTTTGGTTGGTGGGCTCCTCAATATTAAAGTGGGAACAAACAAAAGCTCTACTTAGGCCTGGTGGTTGCGGTTTGAATCTCGGTAGGGTAAATATATCTTTATGGTGGCAGGATTACAGCGGTCTAGCTCTTATGCAGGTCGTCAATAAATTAAAATACTTAAGTAGATTTGGTCCGCAGCTAAGCACCATTCTACTACATTGCGGTGGGATCGATTTAGGCCATACATCCATAAGAAAATTGAGGTTACAGACTAAAAAAAGTTACAAAATGTATAAAAACAAATTTTCCCAATGCTAGGATTATATGGTCTTGCGTTCTACCGCGCATTGAATGGAAATATTCCCACAATAGGGCCAAAATGGAGGAAGCACGCCGGCGCCTTAATTCATTTGCAAGCGCTTTAATCAAGTCGGAAGGGCGGGGGGCTGTCATTTCATATCCAGATATCAAACCACAACCCACATTTTTACAGTGATGGGGTTCATCTATCCAAACTAGGGAATTCCATTCTACAATGTATTAAATACACTACAAGGGGGCCTAGAAGCTATACTATGCCACAATGTTGTATACTTTCCGCGGTAGTCCTTATGGGTACGGCTTAATTATAGCAAAGTGCCGCTCTTCCCCCACCCCCAGTGTGGCGGAGTTTTCTGGCATGATTGCCATTCAAGGTAGGAAACTTGTGGCGCTTACGAGCGGCACTGTCAGAACTTACGATGAAATGTGAAAATCTACAAGTCCCTCCCGGGGTCAAGGTCATGAGATGTTTGACTTCTGCACCTCCCAGGGTCAAGCACTCTTTGATATGATTTGAACTGTGAATGTTGATATTTTTGAACTTTGAATGTTGACTTTGCAAGAGAATATGTTAATGTTGAATTTGCTTTTGATGATGCTTTTGTTGTTTGTTGGGGCCTGTCCTTGATCATGCTGGCGGCCCGTTTCTTTCGTGTTGTAAATACAGCCGTGCCCATAAACGCCATAATAAATTATAAGTATTCATATATTTATTCTTTGTTCATTGATACACTGTTCTGAGATAAACAATCTGTATAGAACAGATGCGCAAATACGTTCTTGATGATGACGGATTTGCAGCTACATGTACATGTAATTGATATTGAATTACAAATTCGCATCACACCGCTGAAACACCAAATTAGTGTCGAGTCAAGCGATATGGGGTGAGGCTGATAGGAGCCATTCTTTCTGAAACTCCCGAAGGTTTGAAAGCAGTATCCTGATACCATGGTCATTCGAATATATCTATTTTGTTTGTGTATATATGATTTAGAGTGTTTATTACTAACTCCGATGGGGATATACATTAGCATCGCTGCTGTATGTGTGTGTATGGGAGTGGGTGTCCGTTACAGCTTGTGGGCAAACTTTAAAGAGAACCATTGCACTAAGGGTTATCACACTTCGCGTACTAATGTGGCATTCTAAGAGGACAAACACTATTTATTTTCAAATAAATTGGTGAAATATTTTATAAAATATCGCGTCATAACAACAATTAAACACTGGAATATTATGTACGAGTTAACAATAAAGTAAACTTAGAATAGTAAGAGATCTAGAGTGATTGATAGTATACCCCATCTGGACATCCCTTCTCATTGTCTTACTGATAGATAGTGTTATTGAATCATATTTAGGTCAATTATTCATTACCACGACACATCAATTACAGTCCCTGAAACGTTCTACTTTACCATTTTTCCGTTCGCTCACCGTGCGCTCTCCGTGCTTTCATCGTGCGCTCTCCGTTACGTAGGCTGGTTGCTGTCCAGAAGGGATGGCGTCGTGCCTGAAGAGCCACAAAATGGTATTGGCGTTGGGTTGTCGACCTCTGACGACCACCCCCATGTCGGTGTGCTGCTGTACCAAAAGTTTGCTGTCGGTTCCAAGCCCTGTTTACAACGATCTGGCTGACGTTTAGTGCATTTGCAACGTTACGTTGTGAATAGCCAGCGTCAAGCATTCCAATACATCTGCCCAGTTGTTCTGTCGTCAGGCGACGCCTTACACGTTGAGGGAGCATTGTGTTGATAAACGTAGTGTAAACACTCAAGTGAGTTTGAAATTTTAGAAAGAATCAGACACCGATGCCTGAGTGAAAATCGTGCAATGGTAGCAAAAGCATAAACTGTGATGAGAAACGCATTTCCCATGGCATGAAATGCACGTGCAAGCTTGTTGAAGACGTTTTTGATTTCACTTGGACACAATATTGCCAGTTATGCAATTATTAATTTTTTAAACAGAAAAATATCTATGATCCTTATCAAATTTTGAGTAGTATATATTCTCTACCTGATTATAAAGTAAGTACAATCCAAGGGGAAAATCCGAAATATACCGAATGAATAGACCATTTTGTGTTCACTGTGCGCTCACCGTTCGCTCTGCGTTCACCGTGCGCTCACCATTCACCAAATTCCGTTCACCATTCCCTCTGCATGTGTGTTCACCATTCGCTCTGCGTGCGTTCACCGTTCGCTTACCGTGCGTTCACCGTTCAAATGGGAAAGTAGAACGTTTCAGGGACTGTACCTTCTGTCCATCTCTAGTACAGAATTATCCATTAATTAAGTGTGTGTAATAGTTATAAAGACGTATATTACTTTAATCTTGAGCAACAAAGAAGTGAAATATTGAATTTTAATATTATTATTCATTTATTTTAATTTTTTAAAATTTTATTTTATTTATTTTTTTATTATTATTATTTTTACATTGTTCTCATAATAAATTTTTTTCTTAAAGAAAAGAGCTCGGTGGGTTTTTTTTCCAGACTAATCAAAGTAGCTCACGCAAAATATTGATAACGAAGTGCTTGTCGTATGATGACATTAAAATTATTTGCCACTACTCAATCAAGCAATAATTATGTATTCGCCTAATGTAATTCATAAAAGCACAACCTACATGTATATTCAAACAAACCCACTATATAGATGCACGTTTGGTTGTAAATGAGCAAGTGGTTCTTGAGGAAAAGTCAAAACTGTGAAAAGGTAACAACGACAGACGTATTGTTGATCATACTTGACCCATCAGCTCAAACGCAGATGTTAGAGCAAACCTAATGTAAAACCACCGATGTGAGAGAATATACAGACAACTCCAACCAATAATCTTAAGATGGTTTTGTATCTCGATAGCATGACGTATTTAATTATACTTCATTGAGACAGTAAATTCTGTGGAAAACCTCATTTTCTCTCAAACGTCTGATTTTGTCAAATTATCATACATTCGTACTTAATCCAAGCTCTGCGATCAAAGGTTAATAATTTTGATCAATAGTTAATTTTATGCTTCTTCCAGATCTAACAGTCTTGAATGCATCAGGAAAGCAACATCATTGTATGATTTATCAGAGAAAATCTTTGAAGGCAGATCCATTTAATGACGGGATTCTAGACTGATTTTATTTCTTGCGTTGAAATGACAAAAATTCATAGTTTAAAGTGTCACATAGGCGTTATATTGACATGACTAATAAAATCTCGACAGACTTTAGGAGAATTATCTGTGGCTAGTATCTATGTAAATTCATAAATACATAGCCCAAAGTAGGCAATTAGTAATATGGGATATATTTGTTCAAGCCTTATCATAAATCCAACATAAACAAATATTCATCCATATTGGAAGTAAAGAAATTGTTTTCTCCTATGTGAAAATTAACTAGATTTGAAATCACATTAAATTACATTCGAGACAGTGCTGATGTACAATTATATTATGTTACATTACAGACAGTGCTGTTATACAATTATATGTTATACTGCAGACAGTGCTGTTATACAATTACATGTTACACTACAGACAGTGCTACTATACAATTACATTAGGTTACATTACAGACAGTGTTGTTCTACAATTACATGATGTTACACCACAGACAGTGCTGTTATACAATTACATTATGTTACGTTATAGACAGTGCTGTTATACAATTACATTATGTTACATTATAGACAGTGCTGTTATACAATTACATTATGTTACATTGCAGACAGTGCTGTTATACAATTACATGTTACACTGCAGACAGTGCTATTATACAATTACATGTTACACTACAGACAGTGCTACTATACAATTACATTAGGTTACATTACAGGCAGTGTTGTTCTACAATTACATGATGTTACACTACAGACAGTGCTGTTATACAATTACATTATGTTACATTATAGACAGTGCTGTTATACAATTACATTATGTTACATTATAGACAGTGCTGTTATACAATTACATTATGTTACATTGCAGACAGTGCTGTTATACAATTACATTATGTTACACTACAGACAGTGCTATTATTACATGATGTTACATTACAGACACTGCTGTTATACAATTACATTATGTTACACTACAGACAGTGCTATTATTACATGATGTTACATTGCAGACAGTGCTGTTATACAATTACATGTTACACTGTAGACAGTGCTGTTATATTATTACATGATGTTACATTACAGACAGTGCTATTATACAATTACATTATGTTACATTACAGACAGTGCTGTTATACAATTACATTATGTTTGCGGTGGCCGAGAGGTTAGAGCGTTCGCCCCGCAAGCGGAAGGCCGGGATTCGAATCCCGGCCGCGACAGACCTAAGTCGTTAAAACAGGTTGTGACAGTTCCTTCACCAACGCTCCGCATCAAGTGTGAATGTCACGGGTCCTCGGAGATGACCTTAAAAACGGATGTTCCGTGTCACAGTAGGTGTGGCACGCTGAAGAACCCTCACTCCTCAATGTAGCTGCAATAATGTAGCCCTCTCTGATTTTTTTTTTTTTTTTTTTTTTTTTTTTTTTTAGGGAGAGGGCTACAACTCCTTAGGATCTCCGTAATGGTGCAAATGCGGGAGTGATTCACTTCCGCAACATTTGCGCTCATTCTAAACATTTCCTGACTTTCTTTACGTAAATAAAATGATATTCTATGTTTCTTAGTCAATATATAAATTTACAACCTGCAACTTAAGATTTGTGAGGCTCTATTCTACCGTTTTCAACAATTTCGATAAATTCCAATTTCTCCATTCATATTTGTGCGCCATTTTTGATGTACTGAAGTTTCAACTTCCGATTGTCAAGTCATTTGCATATGCCACATAAGGTAGTATTTACATCAATGGACAAGTATGGAGGCGAAAGCTATTTCGTCGGTATTGAAAAGGTTTGAATTTAATATCAAGTTAAAAACCGAACAGTAGAGTGTAAATTCTTTCTGCAACAATATGATTTTCCTTTCTTTGTCGAAGTGGCTCGAGTAACTACATTTTCGCGCTGATTGTCAATGTTTGGGTTTTTCATTAGATCCACCTACGAGATCTCGCGATAACAAGCATGGCGGAGCAGACGAAGAATTTTGCATGCTGTACATTATATTTAATGAAAAACACTTTTATTAGACATGCCCAAGCACAAAGTTGGTACTCCTCTTGGTGTAAACAACATTTGGGACTAATACACAGAGTTTATTATCGGTTATTCATAAAATTATTTTGCACCATTACGGAGATCCTATGGAATTGTAGCCCTATCCCGAAAACGTCAGAATAAAAAAAAATTGGATAGGGCTACATTATTGCAGCTATCCTCAATGGCCGTAAGCGCCGAGCATAGGCCTCAATTTGAAGCCCTTCACCGGTCTTAATGACGTCTCCATATGAGTGAAAAATTCTCGAGCGAGATGTTAAGCAAGATACAATCAATCATTATAGACAGTGCTGTTATAAAATTACATTATGTTACATTATAGACAGTGCTATTATACAATTACATCATGTTACATTACAGACAGTGCTATTATACAATCACATTATGTTACAATACAGACAGTGCTGTTATAGAATTACATGATTTTACATTACAGACAGTACTGTTGTATTATTACAGAATGTTACATTGCAGACAGTGCAACTATACAATTACATGTTACCCTAAAGACAGTGATGTCACATAATTACATTATGTTACATTACAGACAGTGCTGCTATACAATCACAAGTTTCACTACAGGCAGTGCTGTTATACAGTTACATTATGTTACACTACAGACAGCGCTGTTATACAATTACATATGTTACACTATAGACAGTGCTTTTATACAATTACATCATGTTACATTACAGACAGTGCTATTGTACAATCACATTATGTTACAATACAGACAGTACTGTTATACAATTACATGATGTTACATTACAGACAGTGCTGTTATACAATTACATTATGTTACATTACAGACAGTGCTATTATATAATTATATGATGTTATATTACAGACAGTGCTATTATACAATTACATTATGTTATATTACAGACAGTGCTGTTGTACAATTACAATATGTTACATTACGGACAGTTCAGTTATACAATTACATGATGTTACATTACAGACAGTCCTGTTATACAATTACATTATGTTACATTACAGACAGTGCTGACGTACAATTACACTATGTTACACTACAGACAGTGCTGCTATACAATTACATGTTTCACTACAGACAGTGCTGTTATACAATCACATTATGTTACATTACAGACGGTGCTTTTATACAATTACATGATGTTACATTACAGACAGTACTGCTTTACAATTAATTCATGTTACATTACAGACAGTGCTGTTATACAATTACATGTTACACTACAGACAGTTCTGTTGTACAATTACATTATGTTACATTACGGACAGTTCAGTTATACAATTACATGATGTTACATTACAGACCGTGCTGTTATAAAATTACATGATGTTACACTACAGACAGTGCTGTTATACAATTACATTATGTTATATTACAGACAGTGCTGTTGTACAATTACATTATGTTACATTACAGACAGTGCTGTTATACAATTACATTGTGTTATATTACAGACAGTTCAGTTATACAATTACATGATGTTATATTAAAGACAGTGCTGTTATACAATTACATTATGTTACACTACAGACAGTGCTTTTATACAATTACATGATGTTACACCACAGACAGTGCTGTTATGCAATTACATTATGTTAAACTACAGGCAGTGCTGTTATGCAATTACATGATGTTACATTACAGACAGTGCTGTTATACAATTACATTATGTTACACTATAGACAGTGCTTTTATACAATTACATGATGTTACACTACAGACAGTGCTGTTATACAATTACATTATATTACATTACAGACAGTGCTGTTATACAATTACATGTTACATTGAAGACAGTGGTGCTATACAATTACTAGTTGGATACATGTATAAATATGCGTAAATATGATGCTGCACAACTTAATGATATTATTTCACGTAAACTAAAATCACGTGGGCATTCGGGTTAGATTAGGTCCTCAATACCCCTTACTTGTCGTAATTGGTGACTAAATGGGGCGGTCCTTCGGATAAGACCGCATAAACTGAGCCCCCGTATCATAGCAGGTGTAGCACGATAAAGATTCTTCGCTGCTCAAAGGTCGTAAACGCCGAACAGAGGCCTAAAGTTTGCGGCCCTTCATCGGCAATGGTGACGTCTCCATATGAGTGAAAGATTTTTGAGAGGGACTTTAAACAGTATACAATCAATCAATCACAAATAAATTGTACTTCCCTTTTAGCAAAATGTAATATGGCAAATTTTACTCTCTTGAATGATTTAGACAATCTTTTGAATGATATAATTATGAATTACATGACTACATGTAGTTTGTGCCCTATTATGAATAAATTTTCTATTATTATGTTTTACGGTGTGACCGTTAAGACGAGCGAAGACCCTTATATTAACATCTTACAAAACGACTTTAAGCATCATTTAACACGAGGAATATAACGCAGTTGATGTAAATAGTGCATTGTGACGTCATCATTGGTTGCGATTTTTTACTCTCTCCTAGTAAGAAATTATCCACAACAAAACGTACGAAGGAATGGGAAAGTTTGTATGACATATAAATAAACGGATATTATGGTAATTACAAACTGGTAAAATTCTAAACTTTTAAGCTGTTTAAAGGTCAAAGGAAAAGTTAGTTTGTTTAAAATTATTGTGTATTTGGGGAAGTTTGTTTGCATGAAAGTACTTTTTAAAAGTATTTTTATGCAGAGACAGCAAAAGTACAATGCATTAAAAATTAGATTTATAGCTCCTCGGCTTATTCCCAAGTTTACATAGATCTGTCCATCTTCTGTCATAACGATAGAAGTAATCTGCCGTGATGTGCAACATTTGAAGACACGGAAATATTTCTCTAAGTATCTTTTCCCAAGAGATCCGAAATTCTAACGCATATGAGTACACGTCTTCGGCGAGACGGTTTTAGAGTCGAATTACGTCGCTGTTCAAAATATTTTACAGGCAACCAATTCCTGATCAATTAATTGGTGGCAGAGAAATGTGGGTACAGAAAGGTTGATTGAAAGTCTGAAGTTGTTCCCACTGGATCTGACTTTCACCAAGAACGGTATGTAATATTTGGAGCGGATCAAGAACAATCCGTACATGGTGGTAAGAAGTTCAAATGTACAGGTTTCAGTCGCAGCTTGTACGACGAGGGAGAGGGGTGGGGTCGTAAAAAGTGGGTATATCTATTTAAGATATGTATTCTGTCGGGTCATGAGAAGGGGGTCTTGCCCCGGAATTGGGAGCAAGAATTCGTTTTGAAATCGATTTAAAACTAATTTTAATGGTAAGGAAGACTTGTAATATTTGGTGACCATATCTAAAATTTATATTATGTGGGGAATGTTTGGAGTAAAATATTTTACTGATTTCTGCATATAGAGATGATTTCTAGCGCGTTTAGCAAGACCATACACATTGTGATTTATTTTACAGTACATTAAACACTGACGTCATGAACAAAACTCACTACATGTGACATGTACCCATACGTTTCGTCCATCATGAGATGATGTTGTGTTCACAAGCGAATTAGTTTGAACAGTATTGATATAGCAGGGGACAGTTTCGCACTATAGGCTTTTTTTTTTTAAATGGAAATAACCCATATATGAAGTGATATTACATGTGTAAAAATGTATACAATAATTTTAGGATGCATGTCAAATGTAGCTGAGTGCTTAATAAAAATGTTGATATACAACATGTAGGGTTCACCATGATTCCTAGCATATAGTTGGGTGCAAATACGAAACTAAGACACGTGGTCAGTTGCTGAAGAAATTCCGGTGAAAATATGCATGGTCCAGCAAACGGCCTGTAACTGAGAGGGAAGGTGGATGGCCCCATATGAAAGGTAGATTTTTAAGAAGGGCAGACAGGGTTATTGATTGTGCACAGTGTCTAAATCCCCACGTTTGGCACTGTGATGGTGTAGGGGTAGTGTGGATTAGCCCAAATGAGATAAAATCAAAGCAAAAAAGGGACACCTGCTCAGAGCATGTTTGTGCACCAGCACCAGTATGTATATACTACATGTAATTTAGGGTCATAATTTATTAACTACACCAATATGAAATACAAGTATTGATATAAAAGGAAAATATGATTTTTCATTAGTCTGTCGTAATCTGACTTTGATGTATATCCCCTACCCAAAGGTTTCAGAACCAAACATACTGTCCCCTACCCCCTGAATATGGATATACCATAGTTCACCAAAACAACTTGTGTAGTAAAATGGTTGGATCCTGTGTGATTCGATGCCCTAGCGTATTAAAACGTAATAGACAAATCTTATGGAAATGTGAGATATATTTCCTTTTTCTGGGAATTTGAAGGCTAAAACGTTCAGTTTACAAAATATATAGATTTACATCTCATATTAGGGTGAGCCCGAAATATGGGTTAGCTTGCTACTTATAGGGTGTATAGTAATGTCTATATATAATAAAGTGTGTATGGGTAAACGAAATGGATACTAAGTCACCATTAATACGTAAAGGACATGAAATGCCAAGAATGCTAGCGAGTCTGTAGCACTGTTCGCTGTGAATGGCTAGCGAGTCTGTAGCACTGTTCGCTGTGAATGGCTAGCGAGTATGTAGCACTGTTCGCTGAGAATGGCTAGCGAGTCTGTAGCACTGTTCGCTGTGAATGGCTAGCGAGTCTGTAGCACTGTTCACTGTGAATGGCTAGCGAGTCTGTAGCACTGTTCGCAATGAATGGCTAGCGAGTCTGTAGCACCGTTTGCTATGAATGGCTAGCGAGTCTGTAGCACTGTTCGCTATGAATGGCTAGCGAGTCTGTAGCACTGTTCGCTGTGAATGACTAGTGAGTCTGTAGCACTGTTAGCTGAGAATGGCTAGCGAGTCTGTAGCACTGTTCGCTGTGAATGGCTAGCGAGTCTGTAGCACTGTTCGCTGTGAATGGCTAGCGAGTCTGTAGCACTGTTCGCTGTAAAAATGGCTAGTGAGTCTGTAGCACTGTTCGATGTGAATGGCTAGCGAGTCTGTAGCACTGTTCGCTATGAATGGCTAGCGAGTATGTAGCACTGTTTGCTGTGAATGTCTGCTGGTGAAGAAGAGAAGCGCACTCATCACCCAGAAGTTGGTAAATGTCGCATTTCTACCACTTCTCGCCCATGTTTTCATTCATCTCCATTGGTATTGTTGTTGAGTTTGTTTCATTTGTATCAGATTTGCTACATTTGAGATGAGACTGTTTAATGCTTGATCCGACTATGTACTCTTACTGTAATTATCGTCGGAATAATTGTATTTCAAGTAGTGATTAAATTCAAGTGTCAAATCCTGTCTGTGTTTCATTCCAATTGTTAGGCCGTTCTATACTTACTGATTTACTCCGTTTACCTGATCACGATATTGGGCTTAGCAAGGGATGTTTATTCCTTCTAAGCACCTGATCCCACCTCTAGTATGTCCAATGGACCGTGTTTGTCCTACTTCTCAATTTCATATTATTTGTGGTATATATGAGATTGATCACTGTTCGTTATATTTGTAGCGTGTATCCCTATTAATTCGCAAAATGCGGCGGTTGAGATCCCTCAGATAACTTGCTGAGGATTCTAGCAGTTCAATATATACATATAAATGATTGAAGTAACGTATTTACAATTTTATTAATCAATTATGTACAAATCCTGGCTCTTGACTTTACTGTCGTGGCTCTGTTTGGCTCCCGGCTCTTGGCTCAATCCGGCTCTCGGCTCTGGTAGCTCGGCTCACTTTGGCTCCCGGCTCTTACAGCGCGGCTCAATTGGCTCTTTTGAGTCCCAGCTCTTACAGCTCGAGTTTTGATTATTACGATTAATTAAAACAGGAAAGACTTGTTCAGTCACGTCTGATTTTAATCAAAAGAAATAAACAATATGAATATTACCTTTTATCTACGGTACTGCCGATCTTCTCACTCTGGAGTCAAGTGCAAAAATGATGTTGAATCCACCGCCTCGCTTCTTTATATACCCTTTAGCGAGACTAACGCCACCTATCGGTCATACTCTAAAATTAAATCCTACACGATCGGAATATCTTTCTCCGGATCGTCTCATATTCAAGTCTTCATGTTTTTAATTACTAGAGTTTTAGAACTTTTTTCTTAGTAATATAATGCCCCTGCTGATCAACTAAGGACTTATCGTCTGTCATATTCCATCGGGGTCGACAATAACGTGCGTTTTCGCTCATAACGCGTGGGTGACGTTGCTAGCGTCAGTATATGTGGTATGGGAGTGTACCTTTACATTACCTTAACTTTCATATTTTAACATTTAACAGTACATGTATATTCATCAACTGAAGTTTAAATGATGTTACAGTCAATATTTGACGTAGTTTTTGATTTTGAACACATTATTGATAACCTTACCTGCTGCAAAGTTTCCTTCATTAAAATCATAAATTGCACAAACACGTGTGATCTAGAATATTTCGTACGGTATAACAATGTTGTCCGCTGAACTTGAGAATTCGCAATTGGAGGAAGATGCAATCGATGACCATTAGCTTCCTCAAGTGACAAGTGTGTCTGAAGGGTTGTTGGCCCGTCTTTACTCGTCATTTATGCCCATCTCTGTCCCTACTGCTAATACTTTCATGTATAAAATCGTCACGTTTGCATCCAACACGTTATCGTGAATAAGTGTGATCATTGTGTTTATTTTCTACTAGATGATGATTTGTAAAACACTAGCATTAAAGGACGTCTTTGTGCGTGTTCTGTGAGATCCGTTAATTCATAAATCTGCGCAAACGCTGACTATATTTGTGTAAAAAAGAATTATTTTGGATACATTCTATTGGAGTATATTGTGAATGTAAGGGATGAGTTTCACTGTGTCTATCATGTAACTTATCGTTTCCTTACATTTGGTAAAAACAGGCTCAGCATAAACAGGAACGAATTGGGAGGCCTAATTTTTTGTAATGAATTTACTTGTCAAGATATTTTCTTAGCATTATCTATACCAATTCGAAATACACAAACTATTTAACATATTTAAAACTGCGATAAGCATTTGCATTATCAATTAGCCATTGGCATGCTAACCTTTGACATTGGCATGCTAACCTTTGACATTGGCATGCTAACCTTTCACATGGTATATGGCCTCTTTGTTACAAGATGAATTGAAAGATTAGATAGTTTCACTAAAAGGAAATGAAGGGATAACTTGTCCTTGTCAGACCCCCCCCCCCCCCCCCCCCCCCCCATCCTCAGTGAGGAATCAATAAATGGGGTGAAAAAATAACCACAAACTAAAACAATAAAGTTTAGACAAACGTTGAAAAATAGACAGTATCAAAAGGGATACATTGGTTTTATTCCGACATGACAACATTACTGCAAGTGAGAGAGAGAGAGAGAGAGAGAGAGAGAGAGAACAAAGTATTTCAATTATTCGTTCACGAGACATGAAGTTGTGAACATTTCAAAGCAAGAGTAATTTTCTGTGTCCGGCTGCATCTGACATTTGGATTGCTAGCTATATAAAATCTTCAATAACGCTGTTGTTTGTCATTTACCCGTGCATTCACCTACAAATATCGGTTAATGTGTTAACATGCTTTAATGTACATGTATCGACATCGCCATTGATTATGAAATTACATCATTTCTCAAACAATTATATGGTTTCCTTTTCTTTTGAAGTATGTGGTTACAATGTATTTAAGTATAGCCTTTTCATATTGACGAAACAATAGACTACGAAACTAAACATGGTTTGTTGAATATCAACAGGGATCATCTCATTTTAATCAAGCTTAGTTGGGTGCAATAGATACAATTATTTTTAAAATAGGAGATCCATGTACAATGTAGATCCACTATTATCCAAAAATTGAATTGTTCAACCTTCTGGAAAATATAAATACTTGCACACCCGTGTTTGCCTTTACGTATACTCTCTACCATATATATTCTTGCTGCATGGTCAAGATGAATTACACTGAATATTCTGTTGGGCAAGTACCAAAGGGTCATCCCAAACCCTATTTCATAATTATTCAAAAATATTTAAAACAAGTGAGGTCCTGACCCCTAAACCATATATATCGTTGCTGCACATATCAAGATGCATTGAGTATTCTGATGGCAAGTTCCCCGGGGTCATTCCAACCCCATCATATTTTCATTGTTTAAAAATCATTTTGTTTGTTATCTATTAACAATAATCATTTTTATTCATATCTCGAT
Source organism: Ostrea edulis (assembly GCF_947568905.1). Taxonomy (NCBI): domain Eukaryota; kingdom Metazoa; phylum Mollusca; class Bivalvia; order Ostreida; family Ostreidae; genus Ostrea; species Ostrea edulis. The sequence goes on from NC_079168.1 coordinate 38,577,620, forward strand.
TCGATATACATTGTGTCTCAGTGAACTCGAAATGAAAGATTGATTGATTGTATATTGTTTAAAGTCCCTTGGGAGAATTTTTCACTCATATGGAGACCTTGAAATAAAAGACAAAACAGAGTCCTCAACATCTGCTTCGTACATTTTATTGAAAATTGGAGTCATGTCCAAGACACGATGTACATGTAGATACGATATCGACGAAATCGACAAAACATACATATCGTACCGATATCGATAAATACCACTCTAATAATCACACACCTTTTCTGACGATATCGTGTCAATATCGAATCGTGATCGTTTTTGTAATGGCTGTATGAAGACTACTATAGGATTGATTTCTCTTCCTGTCGATATCAAATCACGATCGTTTTTCTTAATATAGAGTTAGAATTGAAATAGAAAAGATTTCTCTTCCTGCAGATATCGAATCATTATCGTTTTTGTAATGGTTGTATGAAGACTAATATAGGATTGATTTCTCTTCCTGTCGATATCAAATCACGATCGTTTTTCTTAATATAGAGTTAGAATTGAAATAGAAAAGATTTCTCTTCCTGTAGATATCGAATCATTATCGTTTTTGTAATGGTTGTATGAAGACTAAATAAGGATTGATTGATTATGGTTTAACGCTGTTTTGGCAATATATCAGCCATTTTACGGCGGGATTGATTTCTCTTCCTGTCGATATCGTATCGATATCGAATCATGATCGTTTTAAACGTAGTGTTAGAACTGAAATAGAAATGATTTATCTTTCTGTCGATATCGAATCATGATCATTTTTGTAATGGTTGTATAAGGACTAAAATAAGTTTGATTTTTCTTCCTCTCGATATTGAGTCACGATCGTTTTGGTTAACGCAGTGTTTATATTATGTTGTGTAGACTAAGACTGTTAATTCATACACATATGAAATGGAAATTTTCGATATCGATACGATATCGTTGTGAGAATGTCGATATCGACATCGTAGGCAGACAGTATGCTGTTTATACTACGAGTATTAATTTAAAAACATTTAAAATAGAAATTGTTGTGAGAATATCGATATCGACATCGTAGGCAGACAATTATGCTGTGTATACTAAGACTATAAATTCAAAAACATTTAGAATATAAATGTCGATAACGTTGCGAGAATGTCGATATCGACATCGTAATCAGGCAGATATCGTTTGTTTGTTTGCTTTTTGATGTTTTCCGCCCTCAAAAATTTTTCAGTTATCTGGTGGCGACCAGTTTTCATTGGTGTAGATATCGAATCATTATCGTTTTTGTAATGGTTGTATGAAGACTAAATAAGGATTGATTGATTATGGTTTAACGCTGTTTTGGCAATATATCAGCCATTTTACGGCGGGATTGATTTCTCTTCCTGTCGATATCGTATCGATATCGAATCATGATCGTTTTAAACGTAGTGTTAGAACTGAAATAGAAATGATTTATCTTTCTGTCGATATCGAATCATGATCATTTTTGTAATGGTTGTATAAGGACTAAAATAAGTTTGATTTTTCTTCCTCTCGATATTGAGTCACGATCGTTTTGGTTAACGCAGTGTTTATATTATGTTGTGTAGACTAAGACTGTTAATTCATACACATATGAAATGGAAATTTTCGATATCGATACGATATCGTTGTGAGAATGTCGATATCGACATCGTAGGCAGACAGTATGCTGTTTATACTACGAGTATTAATTTAAAAACATTTAAAATAGAAATTGTTGTGAGAATATCGATATCGACATCGTAGGCAGACAATTATGCTGTGTATACTAAGACTATAAATTCAAAAACATTTAGAATATAAATGTCGATAACGTTGCGAGAATGTCGATATCGACATCGTAATCAGGCAGATATCGTTTGTTTGTTTGCTTTTTGATGTTTTCCGCCCTCAAAAATTTTTCAGTTATCTGGTGGCGACCAGTTTTCATTGGTGAAAGAGAGAAACCAGATACAATGTACCTGGGAAGAGACCACTGACCTTCCGAAAGTAAACTGGGAAACTTTCTCACTTACCGACGCGAGCGGGATTCGAACCAGAGGTGCGATGCCGTATGATTTTGAGCGCGATGCTCTTTTTTTTTTTTCTCTTTTATTTTGCTCTAACCACTCGGCCACTGAGGCCCTTATCGAAATCGGATTAGATCTTGCACATGTATAGAAAATAGATATGAAAGGCAAACTAATAACTCACGTGCACCTTTCAGACAAACAGGATGATTTCAGCTTTTCCATGGTCAACTTCCTATATTCATGTAGCAATATTCCATTATCATGTTCATATGGTGTTTATAAATCTCAACTGATTCGATACATAAGAGCTAGTTCTGTTTATGATAAGTTTTTAAATGATGCAGGCTACTGACACACAAGTTGACTTTACAGGGGTTTCCACAGTTTTATCTAAAGTCAGCATTTTGCAAATTCTATGGTTGTTACAACGATCTTGTTTGCCAATACAACCTGTCATTTGGGCCAAATGCTGTCAAAGAACGGCCTAACAATTGGCATGACAAATGATGGACAACATTCTATTTCCTTCACATGATCAAAAAAGTATTATGGTTCAATACTAATTCATATTCGAATTCACTTCTTTAAAAACGTATGAAAATGTCATTTTATTGGTAACCCAGTTAAACTGAAAACATATAGAAACGCCAGTCGGTGCATCTACAAGTAAATTTCGTTCATTTAGAATTATAATAAGATGGCCAATGTTCGTCTTTATGTATGGACAAACATATTTCTACAAAACTTGATTTTTTAAACAATCGACTGGAACGCAGCAACTATCAAATTCATAGATGTGATATCGGGTATTGATGTATTTGCATTAAGAAAAATATTCAGTCATAAATTATTTTACAAATCAAATTGGATATTTTTCATGATAAGGGTTAGCTGTAGGATATTCATGTTTCATGCAGTGGATTAAATGAGAATGAATTTAAAAGTACATGTATGCCTACACCAAAAGGGGAAATGGTGGTCTGTATACGTCCGTACAGGAAATAGTACTACTGTGTATACAGAGGGAACGCAGTATATATCTATCTATCACGAATTAAAAATTTGGGAAATCTTACCTTTGATTGATATGTAAAACGAAGAGGAAACTAATGTCAGAGTAGGAGTATCGTACATCAAACTATGACACTGGACCAATTCTACAGAAAATGATGAAATATTGGATATCTTTTAATTCACGTTCTCTGTAAAATAATCCTTATTCTTAGCGTTGCCTAATCTATTCAACGGCTGCTTCATGAACCGCAAACAACCATTTTGCTATACACTCCATGGGATACTGTCCAGTCATCAACTCCTCTTTCACTTTATAGCAGGTTCTCATTCTCAGGAACATCAAAACGATATTCATTTAGGAGTCATCACCTTCCTTGAAATTCATTACATAAAGATGGAAAGCTATTTCGATCAATTTCTATCAATCTTCAGATACACGTATAAACTAAATTAAGGAATATAAACGTGTACTGGAATGTTTTTGTTAAGGATGTAGATTATTAATATTTGTCGTTTCTTGGTAGTGTGTAGTATGTGATATTTGTTTATGTAATGACTCTTGATAAGACGCAGGTTGCATAGTTTAAGAGAAAAAGCTCTTGTCAATTAAAGTTTTATTTCATTAAGATATCAGACAGAGATTGTAAATACTTTGTGAGTGAATTGTTAGGCTTCCAGTAAAGGGTTTTGGATTTCAACCAAACAATGCTCATTCTCGTTACGCACAGTCTACAAAACGATTACATTTATATCCGCATCGTATTTGTAGATCTAGAAGGAGGGCCATATAGTTCAGTCAGCAATCGCAACGGAGAACGATTAACCTCACAGACATCAATGAGGTTTATGCATGTTATTTCTTAGACTTGGTAAGCTGATACCCACCATCATTATATTATGTCCAATACCAAGGTCACTATTTACGCTGCTAGTAATTTAATTTTGTCAGTGTGTAGTGCTGTATACTACGATTTCACGAAGGGTGGAATATGTTTACAAACCTTTCTTGTCTAATTACACTGACGAAAAAGTACTTAGTACTTTTGAATGTCGTCTTGAAATCATGAAAGGTGAAGATAACGAACAGTGATCAATCTCATAACTCCCATGAGCAATACAAAATAGAGAGTTTAGTAAACACGGACCCCTGGATATACCAAAGATGGGATCAGGTGCATAGGAGGAGTAAGCATCCTTGCTGACCGGTCACACCCGCCGCGAGCCCTATTTCTTGATCAGGTAAACGGAGTAATCCATAGTCGGAATCAGAGTGCCAAGAACGGCCTAACAATTGGCATGAAACACGTCAGACAGCATTTGACCCAATGACAGGTTGTATTAGCAAACTAGATCGTTATTATAACGATCATAGAATTTGCAAAGTGCTGACTTTAATCGAGACTGTTCAAACCCCTGTAACATCATCTTGTTTGTAGCCTGCCTCGAATTATCTGTGTAGATGTAGTTTCAATAGTATTTTTAAAGAAGTGGACATTTAAATGTTTTACCCATAAACATTATATGCCAAATTTGGCCCCACCTTGGAGTCAGAACCTCTATCCCGGGGGTCTTTTGTGGTAGAGACCTTTCTGTTGTACATGACAATGTATTAGTTTTTTCTTGCAGATGTGCGGTTGCAAAGGAGATTTTTGAAAAATTGTAATTTTTGCAGTGTTTGTTTCCGCCCCAAGACCCCGGGGTACAAGAGTCCTGAAATATACAAATCATGTCTTCGTTGTCTCCCAGATGCTTCTTACCAAATTTCAAAAGAATTGGAAAGACAGACATCAAGAAGTTAAAAATGTCCAATATTGTTCATGCGCACATTAAATCACATCCAGTTTTTCTTACAGATGTGCGGTTGTACAAAAGATGATATTTAAAAATTGATCAATGCTTGGCCGTTTTTGCCCCGCCCCTAAGGTTCCGGGATGCAGGAGCCCTGGTATTTTGTCCCTATTGTCTCAAAATGCTTCATGTGAAATTGCAAAAGAAATGGAAGGGTGATTATCAAGAAACTTTTAAAAATCCACGATTGACGCTGACGTAAATTTCGTAAATGTTTAATATTGATCTTGTAAAATCCAAGGTCACTACCATGGTAGACACGTGACTGGAGAAGACTATTTCTCAGAATATGATTTGGTTGGCTGATAGATATCAACGTACATGTTTTAATGGAAAAGAACAAATTTTATGTATATAATGGATATTGTGATTTTGATTGTACATGTATATTGTTTAACGAACCCCTCGGGAATATTTTAATCATATATATGGAGACGTCACCATTGCCGGTGAAGGGCAGCAAAATCTAGACCTATGTTCGACCCTTATGGCCATTGAGCAGGGAGGTACCACACCTGCTGTGACACGGTACCCCATATAGTCGCCTCTTACGAAAAGCAAGGGTACTAAGGACATATTCTAACCCGCATCCCCACGGGATAAAATGTACAACAGATAGCTAGTAACATAGAGCACCATAGTTGAGATTAAGCAATCCTAACCACCATATTGTCAGCAAGGTACATGAAAATTAAGTCATTGTGCTTAAATTTAGTAGGGAGAAATACAAGGATATGAACAGCTATAGTTTTCTTACATGAGGATATGGAACACTTAACCTTGAAACGATTGATTTGGATATTCAAGGACAAAGCTGATTCAGTAAACCACTTTATATGCATCAAATCGAAATGGAAGGCGTGATATAAATGTTGTTTAAGCTCCTTAGCTTAGCATAATTGCATGGTTCCAAGATCGATTTCCGATTTGGCACAGTTACTTGGTGTATTAGAAACAATGATACGATTAATATGCTTGAAGTAGAGCGCTTATTGACCTTTAAGTGGGACTCAATCCTCCTAACAAGGAGAAATTATCATAATTTTTCTTTGACATTTCGAGAGAATACAGTGGAAATCCTGAACAATTGCAGCATGCATAGAAAGTAATTTTGATTTGCATCCAGGGCAATCACCGCACACTTTACAATTATAAACTTAAGGTGTTTTCACACCCAGGGCAATCACATCATACTTTACAATTTCAAACTTGTTTTCTTATTTGCGTAGCTATAGCCTTAATTTTCAAAACTTCAAATTTGAATTTAATGTCAAGGCTGAGGCCCTGGACTTTTCAAACTTATTTGATAATTTTACATAATCATGTAGCATTTTCCCACTTTACATGTAAACACGATATTTACACAATATACTGCTTAAACCTACCTAAAGTTTAAATGATGTATCCTCTTTTAAATTACGTTGTAATCGTACGATGAACTGTACAGTTCTCTTACATTTAAATTACGCCATAATCGTACAATAAACTGTACAGTTCTCTTACATTTCATAATCGTACAATCAAGAACAATAAACTGTACAGTTCTCTTACATTTAAATTACGTCATAATCGTACAATCGAGAACAATAAACTGTACAGTTATCTTACATTTAAATTACGTCATAATCGTACAATCGAGAACAATAAACTGTACAGTTCTCTTACATTTAAATCACGTCATAATCGTACAATAAACTGTACAGTTCTCTTACATTTAAGCTCTTACAGCCTCCCATTCTCTTACAATATATTTTAAAATTAATCATTAGTGGAGGATTGTTGTTCTGGCCGAGAGGTTAGAGCTTTCGCCCCGCATGCGGAAGGTTCGTACGAACCCCCCCCCCCCAACCCCAACCCCCCCCCCCCTTGAAAACTACTAAGCACTATTAAAGTCGGCATTTTGTTTGAATTGTGACTATTAAAGTCGGGATTTTTTATGAAAATCATGAAAATTCATAGTAAAAATGGCATGATTCCAAAATTCAAATTAAGTGCCAGGAAATTGCTAGATTGCAGGATTTTGCACCAAATACCCCAGACTCCCTGCCGTAGTGGCACCTCGCGGTGTGAGGTGATAGACTCGCGTTGCGAGTCTATGTACCCCCCCCCCTTGATAAAATCCTGCCTACGGGCCTGGTGTGGCACGCTAAAGAACCGTCACTGTTCAATGGCCGTGCCGAGCATGGGCCTAAATTTGAAGCCCTTCACCGGTCTTGGTGAAGTCTCCATATAAGTGAAAAATTCTTGAGCGAGACGTTAAGCAAGATACAATCAATCTTTGTTTGAATTCTGTACTGACCATGCGTTCGCGTAAGATTGTTTCAATGTCAGTTGCTGGCCTTTTTACACAAAAAATTTAGAAAAGCTGAACGTTTTCCAATGTATATTTATATGAAAGTATCTTTAAATATTTTGGGACAATTTGAATTGCTTCTTCGAAAACAAATTATTTCAGAAAAACCAGCAGTATTATCATGGATAGGTGCAGATAACGAACAGTGATCAATCCCATAACTCCTACAAAGAATACGCAGGGGATGCTTACTCCTCCTAGACATCTGATCCACCTCTGGTGTATGCAGGGGTCCGTGTTTGCCCAACTCTCTATTTTGTATTGCTTATAAAAGTTATTAGATTGATCACTGTTCGTTATCTTCACCTTTCATATTACATACAATAGCAGTACTACCTGTGTAAAATTTGTTGTTTTACATCCCATTTTCAAGCTTCAGGCGAAGTGCATAAATTTTGATCTACGCATGCGTTACAGCCGTATCAATGATAATTCTTATCGTGACATGAGATCCTTAGTTGGAGACGGGGACGAGAGTCAATCCAGGCCTACCGATTGCGAAGCAAGCGCCCTAACTTATAAGTTACCGCGGCTAGTACATGTGTATAAAAATTAGGTGCTTTACGTACTGTAATATAATATGGGATACAAAATTGAATAAATATTTAAATTTTATCCAGAAACAACGGTAAGCGTGATCAGCAAGAGTTTTTGTATATCTTCAGCCATCTTATGTAAACTTTTTCGTTTGTCCTGAGGAAGGGACAGGTCGTCACGAAAAATAGACAATCTAATACGCCATATCCGATTTGCCCAATAATAATTTCCCTTTGTGGAACTCTTGCAGAAAGTGAGACGCAAAACTCACTTTCGTCAACACGCGGTGTGTACGAAATGCTTATCGCTGCCTTCATATATTGCCTAAAGGATGATTATCAGACATCATGCAACCACCCAAACTACTGGGACACATAATTTTAGTAAGTTTATGTGTATTTGATAATAAAATAGCTCAAACAAAAAGCGGTAATCACCTTTCTTCGATGAAAGTATCACTCTTGCAGAAGAGGAAGTAAAAGTAATTTCATATTTAATTTAATGACCTTATTCTAACAAATATTGTTCTTGATATGGTCATTTTAATGTATACCAACGACTGATATAAACCAAATTTAAGCCTTTACAACTTTTATCCTCATTTGCTTAGCTAGCCTATAATAGATGTATACATATTGTATCTTCCCAACCGGTCAACAGAATAATAAACGTACCTCCATCACAGAAGAACTGATATCTCGGAAACTGCGTATTCTTCGTATCGTTGGTTCGTTGGTTGTATATTGTTTTACGTCCCACTCGAGAATTTTACACTCGTATGGAGAAGTCACAATTGTTCGGTGCTTACGGCCTTTGCGGGGGGGGGGGGGGGGCTTTATCGCACCACGCCTCCTGTAACACGGGACCCTCGGTTTTACTGTCTTATCCGAAGGACCGCCCTAATTAGTCGCCTCTTACGACAATCTAGGGGTACTAACCCGGATCCCCACGGGATCGTTTCGTTGGTCATTTTAGTGCGTTTTATTATAATTCTTGTTTTTGACCTTGTATCCACGTTGTGAGTCCGACGCTGACAGGCTTTATCGCACCACGCCTCCTGTAACACGGGACCTCGGTTTTACTGTCTTATCCGAAGGACCGCCCTAATTAGTCGCCTCTTACGACAATCTAGGGGTACTAACCCGGATCCCCACGGGATCGTTTCGTTGGTCATTTTAGTGCGTTTTATTATAATTCTTGTTTTTGACCTTGTATCCACGTTGTGAGTCCGACGCTGACAGGTACAATATGTATCTTGTGTTGTTGGAACATATATATATATTTCATTAATTTCCTTTTTCGATATTTGTAAGTCGTAACGTTACAAAAAATGCACTTTTACACGTAGTCCAGAATTTCCGACGTGACATCTCTGAGCTGATTGATTAACGATTTTTTGGCTTTCTTTGAGAAATCATCACCGAAAGCGGAAATCAAAATTTGCACATCAATTTCCCGCCAGACATTGTACTGTATAATATTGTCGACAATGTTGTCATCAGTCAGAGACCAAAAAAATAAATTCGATATTACAAAGCCTAGTCGACAGCCTTGTCACCTGCCATATATGTTTCTTGAGAATTCTCTACAATTTGAATTCAAAAGTAAGTTTTTTCTCATTAAAGGCTTCCGGAAAGAGGGGGGGGGAGGGGGGGGGCCAGGAGGAACCCCTTCACTTTTTTGTTAGCAATATCATAAAGTTATGCAATTTGGTTTGCTGTCCATTTCGTGAACCTTTTTGACTTGGAAGTGTGATTAGGTACCTGCGATATTTTTGTAGAAAGGAGATAAATCTACAAAGGTCTAGGAATAATTCTGATATTTGTTGTCTCAGTATCACCGTGTGGTCACCCAACCCATTCATTGAGATGTTCTGTCTTGCAACTAATATATTGGTCACTTTGACCCAGATTCATTCAGATAGAAACGGAAATGTGCATGCATATTCAACAGGTAAATTCTGTTATCAACGGAATTAACCCTGCCGTTAAAGAAATAATTCTACCCTTTAATTAACTGTGATCTAAAAAGACGTCACCAGGATACAAATTACCAAAACAGTGGGGTTCAGTGAGTACGCGTATCCTACATACTATGATGGTATACATGCAGACCCTGATTGAGCTCTTTTCTGGACAAAATGGTTAGCAGACGACATCAAGTTAAACTGTTTCAAATACCCAGAGGAAGATATCCTAGACATGCATGTCTTAGAAGGAGAGTTAAACTCTCAGTAATCCTTCACAGCAATAGTTTACAGTAGACGACCTATATCTGCTGAGAATTTGTGTCTTTGAAGCAAACAATACCAAAATTCACAAATCTTTTGGTCAAATCTCCAGACGTTCAACATTCCCCCAGAGGACAAAAAGCCAATCCATATCATCCTTTTTTGCAAAAGAAAGTTCATGATTTAAAAGGGAATAAGGACTGCAGAAAACAACGGAAACCCCCATAACGATCTCCCTACTGTAGCCCAACAATTAATATGAGACTATGCAACAACATTTTCTGATCAGTATTAAAATAAATTTTAAAATACGTATATATTTTTAAGACCCATTGTTGATACATCACATATATCAGTCATAAACAAAACGATAGCACTCATTGATACCACATTTAGCTTTTACATGAGAAAAAAGGTTCTTGCTGTGGTCCTCAACTCGGCATTTAGATACATCGACGACGTTTTATCTATCAACAATACTCATTTTAATTCATATTTCGAATCGATAAATTACGGAAAACTTGAAATAAAAGACACCACTGAGTCTTCCATATCTACTTCATATTTGGGTAATTTATTGAATAAAGATGTCAACAGCAAACCAACAACACAGTTTTGTGACAAACGGAATGATTTCAGCTTCTACATCATTAACTTCCCATATTTGTGTAGCATAATTCAGCTTCTCCATCGTTAAATTAATATATTTGTGTAGCAATTTTTCATGATTATTTATGGTATAAGGTGGTTGTTTCTCTCAACTATTCGATACCCAAGAGTATGGTCTGTGTATGCGCTATGTATGCTCAATTTTTAAATTAAGATGACTATTGACAAATAAGTTGATGTCGTTTAAAGTTGGTTTTTCGATTGTTTTATGATGGTTATAATGATCTGATTTACAAATACCAGCTATCATTGCTGTCTGATGTGTTAGACCGTTCTTTCAACACTGATTTTGATTACGGATCACTCCGTTTACCTGATCAACATATAGGGTTCATGGCAGGTGTGATCGGAGATGCTTAAAACTGTACTCCTCTTCGGCACCTCATCCGACCTCTGGTATGTTTATGGGTACCTGTTTACTCTTTTCGAAATTTTGTATTCTTTATGGTATTTTGAAATTGACCGCAGTCAATTATTTTCACTTCTTGAGGGATTATGTTGTTTTTGCCCCCCCCCCCCCCCCCCCCCCCCATGATCTTGCGATTGATTGTATATTGTTTAACGTCCCTCTCGAGAATATTTCACTCATATGGAGACGTCACCACTTCCGGTGATATGTACGTACCATCTATCCTTCTGTGTTTAGTAAACCAGAAGTGATAAAAGAATTAGATAGGTTACATAAGGAATATGTTTTGGTTCCAGCTGACAAAGCTTGTAACAACATTGTATTTGTTTGTAAGGCTCATTATTACAACTGTATTTTAAACGAACTTGGCATTAATTCCACTTTCGGTAATCATAGTTATACTCCAACTGTCCATTCAAAAGATGAAATTCTTGAAAACCATGCTTCAATTTTAGACACATTTAATATCCCAGTCAATGGGTCGAATGAATATGAGTTACCGTACCTATACTGGATTCCTAAACTACATAAAGACCCTTACAAACAAAGTTACATTGCTGGATCTAGTAAGTGCTTTACCAAGCCCCTATCGTTGCTCCTCACGAAAATATTAACAGCTGTGAAGGAGAAACTTCAAACTTACTGTGCGACTACATATGACAGAAGTGGTGTTAATTAAATGTGGATTCTAAACAATTCTGAAGAACTTGTAGTAGACTTGAAATCGCAAAACTTTTCCCAAATCAATAACATCAAAACCTATGACTTTTGAACACTATACACGACCATTCCTAAACTTTTTGACATCATACACAGTTAAGTTTTCGACAAAAATTGAAAAAGGAAATATTCATATCTAGTGATCAGTCATCCAAAACCTTACTTTGTTAAACACCACTCTGATTCCACGCACAAGTACTCTGAAGTTGAAATAGAAAATATGCTAGAGTTTCGCATTGACAATATCTTCGTGGTATTTGGTGATCAGGTCTTCCAACAGTCTGTTGGAATTCCCATGGGCACGAATTGTGCTCCTTTGCTAGCTGACCTGTTTCTATATTCATATGAAGCAGAATTTATTAAAAAACTTCTACGTGAGAAGAAAAAATCTCTTGCTGTGGCCTAAATATATATCGACGACGTTTTGTCTATTAACAATAATAACGTTCATTCATATGTCGATTCGATATATCCCTATGAGCTCGAAATAAAAGACACCACAGAGTCCTCCACTTTTGCTTCATACTTAGATATTTTATTGAAAGTAGGCATTAACGGCAAACTGACAACTCAACTGTATGACAAACGGGATGATTTCAGCTTCTCCATCGTTAACTTCCCATTTTTATGTAGCAATATCCCATTATCACCTGCATATGGTGTTTATATCTCTCAACTGATTCGATACGCAAGAGATTGTTCTGCGTATAGTCAGTTTTTAAATCGAGGCAAGCTACTGACAAACAAGTTGATGGTACAGGGGTTTCAACAGTCTCGATTGAAGTTAGCATTTCGCAAATTATATGGTCGTTATAACGATCTAGTTCGTCAATACAATCTATCATTGGGTCAAATGCTGTTTGACGTGTTTCATACCGATTGTAAGGCCGTTCTTGACACACTGATTTTGACTACGGATAACTCCGTTTACCTGATCAGGATATATGACTCACGGCGGGTGTGACCGGTCAACAGGGGATGCTTACTCCTCCTAGGCACCTGATTCCACCTCTGGTGTGTCCAGGGGTCCGTGTTTGCCCAACTATCTATTTTGTATTCATTTTAGGAGTTCTGAGATTGATCACTATTAGTTATCTTCACCTTTCATGTAGTAGGTGGGGCATTGTCACAAGTACATAATGGGAAAGTACTTATAAGCTATGCAAGCTATCATCAAGGGGACAATTTCGCAGTATAGACCAGGTCAACTTTCTTTAAAAATGGAAATACCTCATATTCGAAGTAAGTTTACGTGAGTAAATTAATTTTCAGATATATGTCAGGTATAGGCGAGTGCTTAATGAAAAAGATGGTATGCAACATGTATGTGTCACCATGATTCCTAGAACATATAGAGGGGTGCAAATACGGAACTAAGACACTTGGCCAGTTGCTTTAAAAATCCATGGGAACCCCTACATGGTCCAGTAGAAGGTCAGTAGTGGAGAGGGATGGTGGATTTTAAGAAAGGCAGACAGAGTTTTTGATAGTGCACAGTGTCTAAATCCCCTCGCATGGTATTCTTGATGGGATTTGGGCGATTCGGATTTAGCCCAAATGGGAGAAAATCAAAGCTAGAAAGGGGCACCTGGTCGGAGCAAGTTTTGTGCACCAGAACCATTATGTATGGATTACATGTAATTTAGGGTCATAATTTATTAACTACATTAAAAGTTATGAAAATTATGCGTCACTTGGCAACTCTTGTATACAGAGTAATGGCTAAAGACGATTCATTTCTGATACGATATTATCATCTTCCCGATTTAAAGATTTTTTTTCAGAGTGCTTTAAGAGAATATCGGAGTACCAAAATTAGGAGTTCCTATATTAAATTTCTTATGTTTGGAAACGGGAAAACAACACACAGAAATGGCAGTACGGAGCACTTCGTGTACCGTGTTTGAATTGCTCAGGTTGTTATATTCTCTTGAGTCATTATAACAATCGACCAAACTCCTACACTGGATTTTCCATAAGGTCAGCATGACACATGAACTGTGGTGGAATCTGGTTCACCATGTTGATATTTTCACCATATTGATATTTTCAAAATTGTTATTTATTTCTTAATTAAAATACTATTTTTTGGTTCTGATGTTTACCCCAAATGAATTGTACTTCGTGATCAAGAAAAAGTCGGCTAAGATAAGGTGTGTATTTGACCCACCAATGTCGCACTTCTCGTACAATGTAATCGGTTTAAGTATTGCCACATTTCAGAGGAGCGGTGACACGTTAGTTACAAGCTTAGCAAATGTCAATAGTCAAATCTAATTTTTCTTTTTTTGTTTTGACACATTAAACATCGCATAAAAAGTGTTTTTGAACACTACCAGTGATAATCAGTTACAGAATAATGTCATTATTGATTACCTGCTGCTAAGTTCCTGTAAATGCGCCATGTTCAATTTGGGAAGAATACCTTTTTAAACAAAGACAGATATTGTATAATTCAACCACACACACAAACATATATATATATATATATATATATATATATATATATGTGTGTGTGTGTGTGTGTGTGTGTGTGTGTGTGTGTGTGTGTGTGTGTGTGTGTGTGTGTGTGTATATATATATATATATATATATATATATATATATATATATGTAGTGTAGGATTTCTCTGTGTTAAATGTTCAATACTAAACCAATGAAAATCACTGAAACTGACTCATGGTTATTTTGGCCTAAAGTAATTATCTTCCAAAAATTCTATTGATCTATCTATCTATCTATAAAAGCACTGAAAAGGCCACAACACTGTTGGTTATTTAAAACTCAAATTTTCGACGCAACCCGCGTCTTTATCAAGATACATATATTACATAAATAACACACACCACGAAAAACGACAAGTATCAATAAACCACATTGGTAACATTGGTTTTCGTGGTGTGTGTTATTTGTTTATGTAATATATGTCTCTTGATAAAGACGCGGGTTGCGTAGAAAATTTGAGTTTTAAATAACCATTATATATATATATAATTTAATTCTTCTTGTATCCTTGTCTCTGATTGGTCAAATCCCAATTGAGGAACGCAGGTTATTTTTGTGTAACCTGGTTGGTATGGGGATACACCCCCTTGACATCCAAAGCCGGAACTTTTTTTCTCTCTCTAAATTTATATCGCAGCACTATTTTCAGCCTTCTATGGAATAGAAAGTCAACGTGTAGAATAAGTTTTTTCGGTTTGATACAGATATTGTTTTCTTGTTGTCAATATTAACATCTACTTTTACGTAAATCACTGTTGTAAAACATCTTTCTCTGTATGATGGTCGAATAATAGATTAAAACAAAGATATTATATTCGAATTAATGATTTACCAAGTAAGCATTGCCCTGTTCATTTTGAAATACATTTCTCACGGGGGAGGGGGTGTTTCATTGCTTGATCCGCCTTTCAACAAAGCAAACAAAAATTCATATGTCACATTTTATCACATGACGTCAGTCACATTGACATGTGGATCACAATTTGTCACTTTCTTATATATATTTTCTTGTGTTGGATTTACTATTTGCAACAACGTTGCATGCAATGGTAAGTTTTCATGTAGTAGAAGTTTTCACAGAGTTAAATACCGCAACTTATCACATTTTCTGATATTTGAAGATTTATTTTGGGTAGGCCTAAGCAATGCAGTTCCCCGTATTTTCTCAATTATTCGGAGATGAGCGACTTCAAAGTCGATCTCTATCTCTGAAGGGCAGCGAAATACGCATTGCATGCATAGTCTACACATATTTTCTATCATGACAAACTTCATCTTCGATACAATATTTTGATAAATAGACTAGGCTCCGTAGAACTAAGATTAAAGATGGCGACCTTCACCGCTAGACGCTTCGTCGTTGTTGCTAAGTGAATCATTGCGGGCTCAGTTGACTTGTATTTTTCCTAGTTTATGTACATTTTTATAAACGAAGGTTAGGATCTTTGTCTCTTGCATTAAATTATAAGGAATGACTTTAATTCTGGGGCAAGTTATACGAGTATAATCTGGTTTGGGTCAGTTTACGCGTAAGCGAAAGCGTAAACTGATCCAAACCAGTATATACTCGTATAACTTGCACCAGAATTAAAGTCATTCCTTAAATATATAAAAGCAAATTCTTTATGTTTAAATATGATGATACATGTTTGATGTTGTAGTTTTTCATTGTAATACTTAGCAGAATTTGAAAGAGATAAAGCATGATTTGTACCATAAGGTTTCAAACTTAATGGTTTTAGTTAGACATTCCTTCCGTTACTCACCTGCATGCATTTACACATTATTAACATGATGAGTCGCGTTACAGCAAATTAATATTTTAAGGTATTTTTAACGTGTATTGGACCAATACACGTTATTTTACAATATACACATGTATGTATGCGTGCACAGAAAGTATTCTGTACACTTCTATGCTAAAAATGCACATGATGGTTGCGGTTATAATCATCGATAATTAACCTTATCTGGGTAATACCTGGTTTTCCTGAAGATGCAGTGGTGGGTTCCAGATATTACAGAGGAAGGCCCAAGCTCGATGTTGATCATTAAACATCTTAATATTATACACCTATTTACTGGCTATGAGGACAATAGCAAGTTTATTGTCCCCCAAGACAGCAACTATTTCCCGAGGGGGAAAATAAACTTGCAATTGTCCGAATAGTCCGTAAATATGTGTTTTAATACCAGAGTAGACTTTACTCGTGTCAGACATACCAAAGTGAAGTAAACTAATTAGAGTTATCGGACTTTGACGTCACAGAAAACAAAACGCGGGAAAATGTAGCATTTCGAGACTATTTCCCAAGGGCAGATAGTTCAGAAACTATTTCACGTCTAGCGTTATCCAGAAGAAAAAGCAAATTTATTCACCTAACATTTATATAGCAAAAACATTCTGGTATAATAAATAAGTATAAATCTTTGTTGACTGGTCACACCCGCCGTGAGCCCTATATTTTGATTAGGTAAACGGAGTAATCCGTAATCAAAATCCGTATGTAAATAACGACCTAACAATTGGTGTGAAACACGTCAGACAGCATTCGATCAAATGACTGGTGTCTGCAAATTAGAGGGTTAATTTGCGAATTGCTGACTTTAAACGTGGCTTATAATGATGCATATATGTATAAAGAATTTAAAAGAGCTAATATTACTTAAAAGGTGGTGATAAAGAACAGTGACCAATCTCTTAGCTCCTATAAAGGTGAAGATAACGAACAGTAATAAATTTCTTAACTCCTATAAAGTGAAGATAACGAACAGTGATCAATCTCGTAACTCCTATAAGGAATACGAAATAAAGAGTTGGGCAAACACGGATCCCTTGGATATATCAAGAGGTGGGATCAGATGCCTAGGAGGAGTAATCATTCCCTGTCGACCTATCACACCCGCCGTGAACGGGATGTACAACACCCAATCTACACAGTAAAACTGCTCGATTTGAACATGTGTTTTGCACTTAAGTATGTATGGAACATCAGCAATATGTTTTGTCATGTGCATTTCTTCTCACACAAGACCTAACAAAAATTCATACAATATGAACAGCGACATAAAAACTATAAATGATCCATTTCATTATCTTTTGAAAGACCTTCATATGATACATGATACAAAATCCACTGATGATAATTTCGATATTAGTGCCATAAATGACAGTATTCGGTCATTAACGTACAACAGCAATATCTTCAGCTGATATAATGACAGCAACATTCTCTCATTAATTATTAACAACTCTGGAGATTTCAGAAGTAAACTTCAGTTTTGAAAATATGTGAGGGTATGAACTCCATTTGAATTGGAGCTTCATGAAAAGTATGCTGGCGTGAAGCGTTACATTTGAAAATCTTTGACGGTATGCACTGCATTAGCGCTTCATGAAAAGTATGACAGCGTCAAGCCTTGCATTTCATACCCTCGTGTATTTTCAAAATTCAATTTTATTTCTAATATTTATATTCTGCTTTCATTTCTGTCGGAACTCCCAGCCGTTGAAATAGACGTATTGTATTCATCAATTGGTCTCAACTACAACGCGTCCATGAGGATCTTCTTATCTTACAGTGTTTGTATGGTAATTGGATGTAGCAGGGATTTTCATCGAGATAATTACAGATTGTTGACCCTATATGTAGTAATTTATTAGGAAATATTTTCAATTGAGTCTTTGATTTGTCAATTTTACTCCTTTCACATTTTCCAAACTAAAGAAGCTGTTAAGTAGGAAGGATTTTGGTTCCCTACAATTTTCTAATTTTCTGTGACGTTTGGAAAACTCCAGGTTGTTCAAATTAGTCAATTTTGGGGGAAATGTTTTACACAGAGAGCTCTTGCTTTGTTTACTTATTTCCTGTCCCAGATTTTAAGCTAGGACATTTTCTTCATACAATGCACAGAACGTATATTGCAGCTTGATAATGGCTGATACTACCTTGGGTAAACTTGTACAACTCGTGGCTTAAACAAAAACACCACCCTACATCATCATCTCTCGGGTGTTTCCGGTTTTAATGAAGGGTGTATTTTGTGCCTTCGTTGGTCGTCTGGTTCGTTTTCTAATTCGTTTGACATGAATATCATTGTGTTAAGGATAAAATTTAACAAGGTCTTTCTCAGTTGTGATGATAATCTTCTTGCCTGTTGGACCGATTGTTTTCACATATGCCATTCCGGCATACGTCCAGCAGCTCTATCAACCGTTATTTTAAACCAGGCCGTGTGTTTTACCAAACAGAGCTTCACGGCTACGGATCAATGGATCAGTATACCTCGTGTATGTAGATAGGTCTGGTTTGTTTTTACTTTCCCTGTTGTGTAATTTTCAGTTGTTTTCTCTCCTGACAAACTTCACGATTATATCTCGTTGTTTTTGGAAACGATGATTTCTATATATCCGAGGGTCATGTGATCTTCTTCTCGATAATTTTCATTACGTCCCGAACAAGAATATCTGTATTTTCTCTACGTGTTTCTGTAATCCTTGTGATTTTGACATTGTTACCTGTACGCCTGTAAAACTGTTCCATTTCATATAGGGTTCACGACGGGTGTGACCAGTCGACAGGGGATGCTTACTCCTCCTAGGCACCTGATCTCATCTCTGGTGTTTGCCCAGCCATCTATTTTATATTCTATATGGGAGTTATAAGATTGGTCACTGTTTGTTATCTTCACCTTTCATCAACATGAATATTATGACTTGCTACCTCTTCACACATAGCTGAAATCTCGTGTTCCATCACTTCAGTTAAAACGTGTTTGAAGTTTTCTTTACTCAATGTAAGTGCAGTTGCTTGCTGAAATTTTGTCCCATCTGTAGAAATTGTGTTAATGAGATTATTTAATTGAATTATCAGATAAATGCATTCATACATACATACAACTTATAAAAATAACATACAACTTATAAATACACAAATTAAAAACTGGTAAATACAGAATCTCTTTATCTAACACATTTATGAACATCTGTTTTCTTAATGACATTCTCGTTAACAGATGATTCTACCTCAACAACACAATGAACATTTGGTGAAAATTGTCACACCCCGTTTTTTAAATGTCTCCCCAATTATAATGGAAATTGCCCGGACGTACTACGCTCCGTTATTTTAAAATCCATACAAACAAGATTTGTGTTTTTACTTTGCAATAAGTATCTTCCAGAGCTGCAATGGTAAATCAGCACCATACGTTGTAAAAAGCGGGAAAGTCTTTTTTAAATTCAGACGTAATAATCCAGTTCGAGAGTCTACGAGACAGACAAAGGGTCAGTTACTTCTTTATTCATAATTGGTATCAAATGAGTTCTTCCAGATTTGGCCACTTTAAGCCAACTAGTGTTTGATAAATCAGCTAAATTTCACCTACAAGACTACCATGGACCCCACTTAAAGGTATGCACAAAGTCGATTTTATCTTGTACTGTACTAATTGAGGGTCATGTACAGTTCAGCAGGCATGTTCACGAAGCTGTCTTAGGACTAAGACGTGTCCTACCGTAAGTATGTCTTAGTACACGTCTTAGTCTTAAGTCAGGTTTTCGAAGCTTTCCTAAATTTAGTACTCTCCATAAGTTCATCCTAACTTTAGGACAGCATAACCCTTGTCCTAACATCATCCTAAGTTTGTATAAACATGATATTGAAGTGAAGCAATCACAGAAACAGTGAAAAGATATTTAATGACATTAACAACCCGCAAAATTAAGTAATTGTGAATAAATATATAGACGCATATACTGTAACTTCCCACAAATATTCCCCTCTTCTCTACTTTATAAGTAAGGATGTTAATTTACTGAATAAGGTGTATAGGTTTTTTCTACCTCATCAAGTAGAACTTAAAATTTTCCCACTTGAAAAATTTGGGTTCCTTCAACTTCCTCTTCTTACAAACGATAATACACTAATCCGCACAACTCACAAATCAAATTCAGACCGGTTTGACTTGTGTCGGAAAAACAATTGTTGAATTATTGTTATCAAAGACCTTGACATGAGTATATGTATATGAAGGTATGTCGGTTCGATTTTTAAATTACCGTACACAAGTATTGCATGGCTCAGTGGTTTTGCATGCATTACATTAATCATAAGAAGAAATAATGATATACATGTACTAGTATATTAAACATACATGCATAGGTTTGAGTACCACAATATCCGTTTGTTTTACTATTCTATTTTAAGTAGAATTTACTAGTTTATAACATAGTTATATTGAATTCAGGGTATCTACATTGTACTTGTAAATTAAGAATATTCATATAGATAAATTGTCTGTCTTTTCTCTAACTGTATGTCTAGATTTTAATTGTTTTCTCGGAAATATGTCACGAATATCATGTGTATAAATACACGTAAAGGAATAAGAATGTTCCTATGTACATTATGTACAATGTAGTTCAGATCTCCTAACTTTAGATGTTTCTAAGATATCTTTGAGATACGTCCTAAGACGTGTCCTAAGTTGATCTTAGGATGTTCTTAACTTTTTTCCTAAGTTCTACAATGTATCTTAAGACATATCTTATGAAAGTTCCGTGAACATGCCTGCAGGTTGTAAAACCAGTCTACGTTTACTCCATTCACTGTGACAGAAACAATTCATAACTTTTCAAAATAACATGGGCAAAACCACTCCTAAATGTACCAGACACACTCATTATGCAATTACTCGCTTTAAATAAACATCGTATTGCCGGGTTTTTGGCTATTGACAAAGATTCGCGTAAATAAAAATCACTAAATTTAAGTCAATATGTGTACATACACGGGGTCTCTTCAGATTTTCCATTGTGAACTTCCCATATTTCTATAGCAATATTCCATTATCACCTGCATATGGTGTTTATATATCTCAACTGATTCGATGCGCAAGAGTTTGTTATGCATATGACCAGTTTTTAAATTGAGGCGGGCTACTGACAAACAATTTGATGGTGAAGGGGGTTTCAACAGTCTCGTTCAAAGTCAGCTCTTTGCCTATTCTATGGTCGTTATAACAATCTAGTTTGCCAATACAACCTATCATTGAGTGAAAGGCGAAGCTAACGAACAGTGATCAATCTTATAACTCCTATAAGCAATACAAAACAGAGAGTTGGGCAAACACGGACCAATGCTGTCTCACGTGTTTCATATTGATTGTTATAGGCCGTTTTTGGCACACTGATTTTGACTACAGATAACTCCGTTACCTGATCAAGATATAGGGCTCACGGTGGGTGTGATCGGTCGACAGGGGAGGCACTCCTAAACACCTTATCCCACCTCTGATATATCCACGGGTCCGTGTTTGTCCAACTCTCTATTTTGTATTGATTATAGGAGTTATGAGATTAATCACTGTTTGTTACCTTTACCTTTCAAATTCAAAAACAAATTTTGGCAAGATGTTTTTAATTCTTGGAAAAAACGAGAATTATTTTGAAAATGAATTGACACCAGAAAAAATGGGTAAAACTGTTCTCTGGTACAATGAAAAACTAAAAGTAGATAAAAAAAAAAAAAAACTAATGTCTTTGAAGGAATGGAGTAAAAACAATATTTACTTAATAAATCCGTTACTAGATGAGAAAGGGAATATAATGACTTATGCTCAATTCAAACCAATATTTGATATTAAAAATAATTTTTTGGAGTAACACAAGCAGTAAAGAAAATGATGAAAGATTTTAATATTGATCATCTGATTAAAGAACAAGAACCAACTATTCCCTTACACATTTTATCTTTACTAGATAATAAAACCAATAATAGAATAATTTACAAAATATTGAATTCTAGCAAAGAAAACCCAACTGGACAAAAAAAAATGGGATAAACAATTTGAAATATCTAGTGAAGAATGGAGAGGAATTCATAACGATGTTTTTATGAACACAAAAGATAGTAAATTACAATGGCTACAATATCGAGTAAATCATAGAATTTTAACTACAAACACTTTTTTGAAAATGATTGGGAAATCAGACAACGATTTATGTACTTTTTGTTTAGAAAAGAGAGAATCATTGGAACACATTATGTATGATTGTGAAAAAGTCAGTATTTTTTAAAGAAATGTGCAATGTTGGTTTACAAAAACCTTTTCATACAATATTATAACTGATAAGAAAACTTTTATCCTTGGATGTTCGAAAATTAAAATGGTAAACTTTGTAAATTACCATTTGAAACATTATATATACTTAACCAAATGTACAGGAGATTGTTTGTCATTGAGTAAATTTAAAGCTACTTAGAACTAATGTATACAGAGTGGAAAAACAAATTGCAAGTAAATATAATTGTACAGATCAGTTTGAAAAAAAATGGAAATCATTTGAAACATTAGCTCAAGTATAATGTAAACTATGTTAAAACAAAAATATCCTAAAATGCTTCTTTTTTAATATTATATACATTTGTTATAATTTTTCTTTTTCTTCGTAAGAGGTGAGGTAAATGTATATTCAATCAATATTGTGTTTAAAGTAGTTTGTTTTTTTTAAAATAACAACCTTGGTATTCCATCACATATCTGATTGTTAATTATTATAGTATGATTTTTATGAACTCAGCCAGAGTACATTGCCAATTTTTTTCTATTTTCTTTACTTCTAGCCTTTGTTTAGTATGAATGTCTGTCCGTGTGAATGTGTGAGCGATAGTGTTGGAATTCATAAAACTCTGTACCCCCTGGTCAGGTTGGGTTGTAAGGGTTGTGTAAAAGCCTGACTATATACCTGAATAAAACTGGGGAAAAAAATCTTTACCTTTCATCCACTAGATAATGGGGTAAATACATGTATGTCATAAAAGATCGTATGTTCGTTTCCTAATGCAAGGTGAAGATAACGAACAGTGATCAATCTCATAACTCCTACAAGCAATACAAAATAGATAATTGGCCAAACACGGACCCCTGGACACACCAGAGGTGGGATCAGGTGTCTAGGAGGAGTAAGCATCCCCTGTTGACCGGTCACACCCGCCGTGAGCTCTATATCCTGATCAGGTAAACGGAGTTATCTGTAGTCAAAATCAGTGTGCCAAGAACGACTTAACAATCGGTATGAAACACGTCAGACAGCATTTGACCCAATGCGAGGTCGTATTGACGAACTAGATCGATATAACGACCATAGAATTTTCGAAATGCTGACTTCAATCGAGACTGTTGAAATCCCTGTACCATCAACTTGTTTGTCAGTAGCTTACCTCGATTTAAAAACTGACTATACGTAGAACAAGCTCTTGCATATCGAATCAGTTGAGATATATAAACACCATATGCAGGTGATAATGGAATATTGCTACACAAATATGGGAAGTTGACGATGGAGAAGCTGAAATCATCCCGTTTGTCATACAGTTGAGTTGTCAGTTTGCCGTTAATGTCTACTTTCAATAAAATATCTAAGTATGAATGTTACGATATTTGGTTATATATTTAAACTGTTGCATCAGCTGTTTTGTTTTTGTGTATCTGTGACGTCACTTGGAAAGCTTCGTGTGTGATCGGATGACGGGACAGGTCGAGCGCGTGATAATCTGCAAGGAGTAGTGTTGTGGCTGGAGAAGAAGATGGCAGTAATCTCGGTAAAATGGAAGCACTTCGTAATCCGCCGGTCCGTGGAAGTGCCTGGCCCGATCATCTAGCTAGGATCGCGCATCTGATCTGTAATCCGTATAAACGTGTGTGCGAGGATTCCTGAACTGATTCACGGAGACGCTGATCATTATAAACAAGTTGAGTAGAACTTTAGATCTGTGTTGTGTACTTCTGTATCATTGTATGTTTATATATTTGTGATTAATTATGTAGAATTAAAATTTGTAAAAGTTTCAAATCGTTTTCACTGGTGTTGTTGTAAGTGTGTCAATTGAACTCGCTATAAATAGATTTGTGTATTCGGCGCACGTTACAATGAAGCAGAAGTGGACGACTCTGTGGTGTCCTTTATTTCGAGGTCACAGGGATATATCAAATCGACATATGAATGAAAGCTATCATTGTTAATAGACAAAACGTCATCGATATATCTAAAAGTCGAATTGAAGGTTACAGCGAGAGTTTTTCTTCTCACGTAGAAGTTTTTGAATAAATTCTGCTTCATATGAATATAAAAACAGGTCAGCTAACAAAGGAGCACAATTCGTGCCCATGGGAATTCCAACAGACTGTTGGAACACCTGATCACCAAAGACCACGAAGATATTGTCAATAAGGAACTCTAGCATATTTTTTTATTTCAACTTCAGAATACTTGTGCGTGGAATCAGAGTAGTGTTTAACAAAGTAAGTTTTTGAATGACTGATCACTAGATATGAATATTTCCGTTTTTGTTGAAGAAGCAACTGTCTATACCTTACAAACAAAGACAATGTTGTTACCTAATGTGAACTATCGGGTTTTCTAATGCTCAGAAAGATTTACATAGTACGTCATTCGGTTCTAGAAGCAACTGTCTATACCTTACAAACAAAGACAATGTTGTTACCTAATGTGAACTATCGGGTTTTCTAACGCTCAGAAAGATTTACATAGTACGTCATTCGGTTCTGACAGGGGGTGAATGGACCGGCTTTCATTTTGAGTTTCAAGAAAAACGATTTCAGTTCATGTCACCTCATATTTTTTCTTTCAATTTAATTTTGTTTTCTTTGATCATTGAGAAAATTTACTATCGATACAAAATATGATCAGGGGTTGTATGCAACGCCGAGCTGCAGGCTGTTTAACTTTTTCGAGACAATAACTAGGCTAGCCTTAACTAATTATTTCACAAATAAATTCATTGTTTTCAAATTTTGACGATTTTAACAACACCTGTGCCATTTTTATAAATTTTTACAATTTGAATTCTGTCACCCTGATCCAGTTCCAATGCACATTATGTCACGTGGCGTAGGAATACATAGTATGGTATAAGAACAATATCGTATGAGTGATATCCACTGGATAAATATGTAATAAATATCTCGAGTTATTTTTGATGGCATTGTCAATGGATATTTTCAGTAATTTTGTGTATTTAATCTCGACAGACTGTATTTTATAGAAGTCAACAAAACGCTCATCAGAGGGCATGGTGCAATTTCTATATACTATATTCAAAGTCGACCCCAAATGTTAACCTTGATATTTATTGCTTACATCGTTATTTCGTAAATTAATTTGTACAGCGTATAGGCCATTTACGTGATCAAGATAAAGGTTTCATGGAGAGTTTGAGCGATCAACAGGGGGTGCTTACTCCTCCTGAACACCTGGTCCCACCTCTGGTTTTTTCAGGGTCTATGTTTGTTCTGCTCTACACTTGTAATCTTTATTTTTTGCATGGCTGATTAATCTGTAATGACGATATTTAATAATAATGCAACGTAAACTATTTGATATCACCCTAGGTAAAAGAACTAGGTCAAACTTTCAAGTTCATTGTAGACTGATTTAACTCTCAGACATCTTCGATTGGCCTTATTTGTATAATGTATGCTTGAACAGTGATCAATCTAATAACTACTATAAAGAATACAAAGTTTAGATTAGCATAAACACGGAACCCTGGACAATCTAGAAGTGGGATCAGGTGCCCAGGAAGAGTAAGCATAGCCTGTACACAGCTCACACCCGCCGTGACTCCTATATCCTGATCACGTTAACGGAAAAATCCGTAATCAAATTCAGTGAATAAAGAATGACCTAAAAATATTTGTGCAAAACACACCAGACAGGATGTGACTCAATGACAAATTAGATCGTTATAACGACCATGAAATTTGAAAAAGGCTGACTTTAAACGAGAATGTTGAACCTCCTCTAACATCGACTTATTTGTCAGTAGCCTGTTCCTGATTAAATTATCGATCATTCGCAGAACAAGGTCTTCCGTATTGAATCAGTTGAGAGACATAAGTAACATATACCGGTGATAATGAAATATTGCTACATAAATATGGGAAGTTAACGATGGAGAAACTGAAATCACCTGTGTATCATAAAGTTGAGTTGTTAATTTGCCGCTATCATGCAAGGTGAAGATAACGAACAGTGATCAATCTCATAACTCCTATAAGCAATACAAAATAGATAGTTGGGCAAACACGGACCCCTGGACACACCAGAGGTGGGATTAGGTGTCTAGGAGGAGTAAGCATCCCCTGTTGACCGGTCACATCCGCCGTGAGCCCTATATCCTGATCAGGTAAACGGAGTTATCCGCAGTCGAAATCAGTGTACCAAGAACGGCTTAACAATCGGTATGAAACACATCAGACAGCATTTGACCCAATGTGAGGTTGTACTGACGAAGTAGATCGTTATAACTACCATAGAATTTGCGAAATGCTGACTTCAATCGAGACTGTTGAAATCCCTGTACCATCAACTTGTTTGTCAGTAGCTTACCTCGATTTAAAAACTGACTATACGTAGAACAAGCTCTTGCATATCGGATCAGTTGAGATATATAAACACCATATGCAGGTGATAATGGAATATTGCTACATAAATATGGGAAGTTGACGATGGAGAAGCTGAAATCATCCCGTTTGTCATACATTTGAGTTGTCAGTTTGCCGTAAATGTCTACTTTCAATAAAATATCTATGTTCAATATAAGTTCTAAGTAGAAAATAGATTTGGAAGCCTCTGTGGTGTCTTTCATGTCGAGTTCACATGGATATATCGAATCGATAATGAATGAAAATTATTATTGTTAATATATATGAAATGATGATTGTTAATAGATTAAAACTGATTTTGACTACAGATAACTTCGTTTGCCTGATCAGGAGATAGGGCTCATGGCGGGTGTGACCGGTCGACAGGGGATGCTTACTCCTCCTAGGCACCTGATCCCACCTCTGGTGTGTCCAGGGGTCCGTGTTTGCCCAACTCTCTATTTTGTATTGCTTATAGGAGTTATGAGATTGATCACTGTTCGTTATCTTCATCTTTCATTAAACGTCGTCGATAATCTAAATGTCGATTTGAAGGTCACAGCAAGAGATTTTTCTTCTCATGTAGAAGTATTTGAATAAATTCTTCTCCATGAGAATATGAAAACAGGTCAGCTAATAAAGGAGCAGAAGTTGTGCTCATGGGAATTCTAACATTCTGTTCGAAGACCTGATCACTAAAGACTATGAATATATTGTCAATTAGTAGCCCCAGCATCTTTTTAATAGCAACCTCGTAGTTCTTGTGCATATAATCAGGGTGGTGTTTAACAAAGTAATTTTTGAAGGACTGGTCTATTTCCATTGTCCATTTTTATTGAAGAATCTTTCTTCTTAATGTTTCCAAAGCTTTGTAATTTGTTTTGATCCAGTAAATCTGATTTTGTGAGTTTGTTCGCATACCTTCTCAAGAAAGGACCATTGCTTGCATATTCAATGAGTTGAAAAGAAAAAAAGAAAGAGTTAGGGAAAGCTGTTTTGATCCAGTAAATCTGATTTTGTGAGTTTGTTCACATACCTTCTCAAGAAAGGACCATTGCTTGCATATTCAGTGAGTTGAAAAGAAAAAAAGAAAGAGTTAGGGAAAGTGATACATATCAAAAATACAACGTCCATCACCAACAGGATATACTTGAAGCAGATACATATCTTATTTGCTAAAGAGAAAGGAGAGGATACTCATAATAATAAATGTACAAGTATTATTGTTACTGTAAGGATTCTTTAACATAAATAGTAATTTCAATATATGCATACCTAATGAGAATTGATACTGTTGATGAAAAGAATGATTGCTGTTTACATAGTACCCGCTCTAGATGAAGAACTAAAGCGTATCATCTATTCAAGGCACTCAATGTATGGGGAAGCCATCATGTACCACCAGCTCTAGCATATTGCCTTTAAACTATGTGCCTTGAAATGAAATAGACAAAATCAAGAAGTTAATCACTTTTTGGTGTAATTTTGAAATGAAAAACATATGTGCCACCCTTACTTGTAAATCAGATAGAGATTAGTCAGGAGAAGTGGACTGGTGAATAGGAATTCTGGGTACTTTGTAAGCAAGTTCTAACATGAAATATCGAAAACGTTTACAACATACATACATTTTCTACTTTTAGGGTAACTCAGGAAAACACTTGTGACTTATAATTCCTTCCTATTTGTGTTATATGTAGAACAGTATTGGTTTTAGAGACATTTGTAGATTATCGAAGGGGATTGGAAAGCAAGCAAATCAATTTTATACGTCAGAAAACTTATTTTACCAAAACTAAATCGTCATTACCTGTGGGTACTACAATGGACACCTCTGGGAAATGGATGATTAATTTCTTCAAAAATACGTGCCGCTACACCACCCTTGCTTCCCACCATTACTGAAGCACCATCAGTCCCCATAGCTACCAGGTTCGACTTCCAATCTTCTTCGAACCTCTCCTCCATCAAATCCACCATAGCTGCTATTGCAGTAATGAATTTTTGACAACATCTGTCAGTAGTGTATGTTATCCAGTGTACGTGTTACAATTTTAACAACACAATGTGCATTTCTGTAGAGGAAACATAACTTGATCCCAAGAAACTTGTAAAAGCATCATAAAAGCCTAGGCTGCTTGCGAATTGCTTACTGAAGAGGTCACGATCGCCTGTCTTGTTAGGCATGATTCGTGAATTCCACTCTTTTCATGAGCACGAACAGTCCTTGATCAAAATTTTACGATCCTCTAACAAACGTACCGCTTCTGTCTCACAATGCATGGAGTTCTCTTCCTTATCATAATGCAACTTACGAATGTTTTCAGACCAACACGATTGAAATTTTCTCTCGCGTTTTGTTGTTTCATATAATTGTTGAGGTTTTATTTTATTGACTTTTTTTTCGATGGCGGATGTGAAGCACTCACCAAGTGTGTCCAAATATTGGGTTTTTTAGTCAGTTTACGTCAATGCATAGTTTGAATGCAACGTTTTGACACCATTGTTTCAAACGCTTCGCTAATATGTGCTTGAATAACACGGATGAAACACACAACAGATTTATAGTATTGGATGAAATCTCTGACCTTTACTTACACTTTCCGGACGTATTCCGCTAACAAATTCGGATTCGCAACATAACAATTTTCTTTTTATCGATCTATATAATTCCGTTTACTGAATGATGATAATAATATATAATTTTAGTAGGGAAAGCTTGATGAATGGTTTGAGAGCCCGACCTCAATTATTAGCTTTCCCGGGCTAGCGGACTGCCGTTAGCTTTTACCCCTGGGGAGAGGGCAATATTGAGCAAAAATAATTCGTCTTGATTTACATTTTGAAGAACCCACAAGCAAAAACTGGTTAATCTATTTTTTTAAAAATCTATTTTATTGAATGTTTGATTTTCTTGCTGCTTAGTACTGTAAACACTGAAAAAGAAGAAACCAGTTTAAATAAATCATCATGTTTAGTACATAGATTTTTATGACAGTAAGCAAGTGTATACTCTTGTTTTACAAGTGATTATAATTGCCCAATGACGTCAGAAACACCAAGGAATGCTTCACCAAACAATCCCAATGTTAGCAAAGGCCAAAATGAAAGTTCCATGAATATGAATAGACATTGCATGACAATTCACGTGTAGAGGAAATTGCTTTGTATTCGTTTACGCCTGAATACTGCAGCCAGTCTTAACAAATTGTTCACCAATCAGTGCGTTAGAGCCAAAAGTACATCGACCCCCAATCACTGCGTTAGAACCACCAATACATCGACCCCCAATCATTGCGCTAGAACCACCAGTACATCCACCCCCAATCACTGCGCTAGAACCACCAGTACATCCACCCCCAATCACTGTGCTAGAACCACCAGTACATCCACCCCCAATCACTGCGTTAGAGGTTAAAGTACATCGACCCCCAATCACTGCGCTAGAACCACCAGTACATCGACCCCCAATCACTGCGTTAGAACCACCAGTACATCCACGCCCAACCACTGCGTTAGAACCACCAGTACATCCACCCCCAATCACTGCGCTAGAACCACCAGTACATCCACCCCCAATCACCGCGTTAGAACCACCAGTACATCCACCCCCAATCACTGCGCTAGAACCACCAGTACATCGACTCCCAATCACTGCGCTAGAACCACCAGTACATCGACCCCCAATCACTGCGTTAGAGGTTAAATTACATCGACCCCCAATCACTGCGCTAGAACCACCAGTATATCCACCCCCAATCACTGCACTAGAGCCAAAAGTACATCCACCCCCAATCACTGTGTTAAAACCACCAGTACATCGACCCCCAATCACTGCGCTAGAACCCCCAGTACATCGACCCCCAATCACTGCGCTACAACCACCAATACATCGACCTCCAATCACTGCGCTAGAACCACCAATACATCGACCCCCAATCACTGTGTTAGAGGTAAAAGTAAATCGACCCCCAATTACTGCGCTAGAACCACCAATACATCGACCCCCAATCACTGCGCTAGAACCACCATTACATCGACCCCCAATCACTGTGGTAAAACCACCAGTACATCGACCCCCAATCACTGCGTTAGAGGTAAAAGTACATCGACCCCCAATCACTGTCCTAGAACCACTAATACATCGACCCCCAATCACTGCGTTAGAGGTAAAAGTACATCGACCCCCAATCACTGCGTTAGAGGTAAAAGTACATCGACCCCCAATCACTGTCCTAGAACCACTAATACATCGACCCCCATTCACTGCGTTAGAGGTAAAAGTGCATCGATCCCCAATCACTGCGCTAGAACCACCAGTACATCGACCCCCAATCACTGCGTTAGAGGTAAAAGTACATCGACCCTCAATAACTGCACTAGAACCACCAGTACATCCACCCCCAATCACTGCGCTAGAACCACCAGTACATCCACCCCCAATCACTGCGCTAGAATCACCAGTACATCCACCCCCAATCACTGCGTTAGAGGTAAAAGTACATCGACCCCCAATCACTGTGCTAGAACCACTAATACATCGACCCCCAATCACTGCGCTAGAACCGCCAGTACATCGACCATCAATCACTGCGCTAGAACCACCAGTACATCGACCCCCAATCACTGCGTTAGAGGTAAAAGTACATCGACCCTCCAATCACTGCGCTAGAACCACCAGTACATCGACCCCCAATCACTGCGCTAGAACCACCAGTACATCGACCATCAATCACTGCGCTAGAACCACCAGTACATCGACCCCCAATCACTGCGTTAGAGGTAAAAGTACATCGACCCTCCAATCACTGCGCTAGAACCACCAGTACATCGACCCCCAATCACTGCGTTAGAACCACCAGTACATCGACCCCCAATCGCTGAGTTAGAGGTAAAAGTATATCGACCCCCAATCACTGTGCTAGAATCACTAGTACATCGACCCCCAATCACTGCGCTAGAACCACCAGTACATTGACTCCTAATCACTGCGCTAGAACCACCAGTACATCGACCCCCAATCACTGCGCTAGAACCACCAGTACATCGACCCCCAATCACTGCGCTAGAACCACCAGTACATCGACCCCCAATCACTGCGTTAGTGGTAAAAGTACATTGACCCCCAATCACTGCGTTAGAACCACCAGTACATTGACCTCCAATCTCTGCGTTAGAACCATCAGTACATCGACATTAGATTACAAGGGAAAATGAAGGAACGCATATCACGGTTGGGAGTGGCCATAAAATTGAAACATCAATTCAATCGCTCGTTCCATATTGAGTGATTAGAAAAATAAACGTGAAATGTCGGATATTCTTGATAAAATCATTAATTCCTCCCAAACTGTATTCATCAAATTTGCCTTCAGTAACGCGGCATATCCAGACCCAGACTTCCTTGATCATGTTGAACATACTCAGGACCTATTCTAAACCGGATCCCCATGGGAATTTCCTTCGTTTTCAACTCGGGAAATAGAGTTGCTTTCTGGAAACTGGAATCTTGCTGACTTCCACAATGATGTACTTTAACTACATGTATATACTATGACCCCTGATTTCTTTATATAGTGGCGTCGGTGGCCTAGTGGTTAGGCTGTCAGACTCTCGACCAAAACGTTGTGGGTTCGAGTCCTGGCCGCGGCAGGACCCACTTTGTGTCCTTAGGAAAGGCACTTTACATGAATTTCCGCACTACACCGACGTGTAAAAGGGGTACCTGGCTATAGACAGTGAAAGATATTGTTAAAATGTTAATGCTCTAGCGCCTGTAATGGCAGCTTGCACTGTATGAAAGGTGAAGATAACGAACAATGCTTCCCAGGAAGCTGAGAAAGTTCTAAATTGTTACAAGGTCTGCCGGGGTAATGATGCATTGTAAAGCGCTTGAGCAGCTGGAAAAAGCGTTATATAAAACCAATCATTAATATTATTATTAACCATTATTTCTTTCCACAATTCCCCATCAGTGTAGTCATTAATATATAGTTTTTTAAAAATTGCCAATATTGCAATATTCAGGCTCGAACCTCATTAATAACTGAAAAATTATCGTATATTAATGATTTATCATTTCTCATTCATTTGATAAACAAAAACAACTCCAGAGACTATTTCTTCATTGTCAGAAAAATTGTAATTTTAAAAAGTTTCGCATATTTTAGTGTGAACGCATGGTACAACCAATGCCATTAAAACTATTGCTTATACATGTTCGCGACTGAATATATCGGAAATAATTGGAAAATTTACAAATACTGAGAAAGAAAGTTTTAATAGAAGTATTTCCTCCGTTATCCTAAGCAAGCAGAAATCAGACCAGAGCGTGAATCAACAAAATGCGACTTGTCAATTTTAAATTTTGTCCAAATAAAGTATGCTATTCGAAAGTGTATTTTGATTTTCCATGATTTTGCTTCGTACCTTATCATTTGCATATGTCATGTATATTCTCAGGGGAAGTGGCCAAAGTTAAGTTCATGTACACTTTTTATAGACTTTACTTTACACGAGAATTCCAGTATTGTGGTATTTAGACTTGCGTATTATTCAATAGCGAGTAATTACAAAACATTTGATTAAATGTACCAAGCGTGAAGACGAGAGTCCCAGAACGGAAGCCTTGACTAGCGAATGATCAGCAAAATTGGTCGAATTATCATACCTGCAAATTTTAAAGAAAGTTATGTTGTCAAATCGGCCTCTGACTATTCAAAGCTAGCGTCGCTTAGAGCTCGCTCAAATGACACGTGAGTCATGGGATTCGCTCTTTATCAGTATAAAAAAAATGAGGATTACCCATAGTGCTCGGGAAAAATTTCGCCGTTACTGCGGAACTGTTGCGTTTTCCTCACCTAAATTCGTTTTAAAGACACCTCGTGAATTACGTAAGTTTCTCCTGCGTTTAGACCCAAAAAAATTATGGAATTCCGGATAGCTCATTGTAAGTATCCCTAAAGCTATAATAGCGCTTCGAAATATATGACGTTACAATACTTAAATCATCCCCAAACAAGAGGTACTGTGAGCAATGCTCACAAAGAATATCCCCGCTTACCCCAATCTCCCAAAGGGTGTAGTTAATAGGTATAAATTACCTCTTTCCTGGGTGTAAAAATATGGTATGCCTCTGTAGAAGAAAATGGAAGATATAGTCCGAACACAAATCCATGGTATAAACCTATAATTTTGACCTTGAGATCAAAGGTTAAGGTCATAAAGAGGTCATGAATGTGCGCGACACATAGTCTCATGGTGATACACCCATGTCTTATGGTATGACTGTCAAATCCCTGTAATCAATTTTGACCTTGAGGTCAAAGTTCAAGGTAATATGGAGGTCATGAAGGTACCCGACACATCGTCTCATGGTGATACACTCATTTGTCAAATATGGTATGCCTATGTCAAAGAACAAAGAAGTCATGGCACCGACACGAATCCATTGTAAAAACCTTTAATTTTGACTTTGAGGTCAAGGTCATACGGAGGTCATGAAGGTACCCGACACATCGTCTCATGGTGATACACCCATGTGTCAAATATGGTATGCCTATGTAAAAAAAAAACCAAAGAAGTTATGGCCCGGACACGAATCCATTGTAAAAAACCTTTAATTTTGACCTTGAGGTCAAGGTCATATAGAAGTCATGAAGGTACTCGACACATCGTCTCATTGTGATCCACCTGTGTGCCAAATATGGTATGCCTATGTCAAAGAACAAAGAAGTTATGGCCCGGACACGAATCTGCACAGACAGAGTGATTCCTATATACCCACCTGAACTTCGTTCGCGGGGGGTATAATAAATACGATTGATTTATTGAATAGTATTTAACGTCTCTCTCGAGAATATTTCATCATATGGAGACGTCACCACTGCCGGTGAAGGGCTACAAAATCTAGACCTATGCCATTGAGCAGGGAGGTATCTTTATCGTGCCACACCTGTTGTGACACGGGACCTCGGTTTTTGCGGTCTCATCCGAAAGACCGCCCCATTTAGTCGCCTCTTAGGAAAAGAAAGGGGGTACCGAGGACCTATTCTAACCCGGATCCTCACAGGACTCAAATAGATACGATCATAAAAATGAATTAAATTCACAAGTAAAATTTTAAACTGTTATTGCATGATAATTCTATATGTGTAGTCATACAATTATAAAGTCACAAGTCTTCTCATACCTCCGTTTATAATATTGATTGGTTTGAAAGAGAAAAAAGATTGCCAAGCTAGATATGACGTCACAATACACTACATACATCTGCGTTTTATAGATAGGCAGATCAAATATCTATAGTGTAAGGGGTTTCACTCGTCGCAGCATCACACCGTAAATCATGCTATTTCAAGATTTAGCTGAAACGATCTGCACATGATTGGACATATCTTGTAGGAAGTATAACAGTTGTAATAATGTTTTAAGATTTCACTAAATGTATAGGGGTCCGATTCTGTATATACAAACGGGATGATTTCAGCTTCTCCGTCGTAAACTTCCCATATTTATGTACATGTAGCAATATTCCATTATCACCTGCATATTGTCTTTGTATTTCTCACCTGATTCGATATATACGAAAGAGCTTGTTCTGCGAATGATTAGTTTTCAATTCGAGGCAGGATACTAACAAACAAGTTGACGGTTATTGGGTTTTTGAAAACAGTCTCGTTTAAAGTCAACATTTCACAAATTCTATGGTCGTTATAATGATCTAGTTTGCCCATACAACCTACCATTAAGTCAAATGTTCTTTGATGTGTTTCATACCGATTCTTAGGCTGTTCTTGACACACTGATAATGACTACGGATTACTTCGTTTACCTGATCAAGTTATAGAGCTCACGGCGGGTGTGACCGGTCGACAGGGGATGTTTACTCCTTCTAGGTACCTGATCCCACCGCTGGTATGTCCAGAGGTCCGAGTTTGCCCGACTCTCGTTTTGTATTTCTTATAGGAGTTATGAGATTGATCACTGTTCGTTATCTTCACCTTTCATGTATCAAGAGGAGTATAATTCTTATAGTTGCGGGTAATACTATACAGGTGTGTTGAAATGAAACTTAAATGAAAAATATGCCTACTCAGATGTTGCAGTGGACCCTTCATATACTTTTTCGAACGAGTTACCAAATGAATGCTATGGAAACAGGTTCGAACGAGTTACCAAGTTTTAAAGACAGCTTTAATGAAACTTTAACATATTACCTTTGTATGCATAGCATCAAATATGCTGCAGATTTTACTCTGGATGAGTGCACAAGTTAAATGGAGGGTAGGTTTGATTCTTCTGTCGTGATGAAACCTGACACATTTAATTGCAGGTGTTTCACCCACAATATAGGCCAATTATGAAATATACATGGATGATAAAAGCATGGATAGATTAAAGACTAACTTTATCATGATAGTAGCCTGAAGAAAGCATTCACATTTCAGAGATGAATATCAGGATGCGGGTATTCTAGCTGTCTTCATAATTGCATGTTGTTTTATTAGTTCATTGCACCCTTACACTTTGAATTACAAGACTATAACATCGGTTTTGTCTTATTTTACAGAAATGCACTCATCGCTGGTGTCGGAGGTCTTATTTCTGACTTTCACTTTGATAAGCCTCTCAAAGATCATAAAACGTGTTAACGAAGATCAATCCATTGGTGCTCATTAAGACGAGAAACCAATTATATTGATTTCTGGTGCGAAGATAATTTCTCTGCAAATTGTGAAAGACTTTTCACAAGATAAACATGTGTTTATGTAAAATGTAGGGAAGGTTTATTTTTGTTATCTTTCTCTCCTGGAAATGTTTATTTAATATCTATGATATCTTATGCTGTCGAATCTTGAACATTACTAATCATATAATTCTAGGAGGGTTGTTATGTTTCCTTCAGCATGTTGATTTTAAGATGTTTTACTACATTATGGCTGATATCACTGTAAAGCGGGGAAATTCCATAAATACAAATGTGACGATAGCGCTACTAGCAACTGTTGTTTCAGGTGTTTTGATTATTTATAGTCCTTTAATTTGGTAGTTAAACTTACAGTGTAACTTCTAACTGTAAATCAATGAAAAGTTTGGGGGTTTTTTTAATAAAAAGTTTTCAATGTTAATTTTCTTGAGAACTATTTTCGTGCGGGAATGTGAAAATATATACATTATTGAGCCTATACATATAAAATGTTTCAAACAATATTAATCAAAAACTAAAAACCAGCATATATGATATGACCTACGGTGAAACAAGTCGGTTTCGTCTGTAAATTTAGATAAGAGGTATACCATATTGTCATAATGGTTTCCTTTCAAAACATGAATGAAAATATAAATATCCACAATATTTGTAAATTCCTTTTAAATTTAGTTACCTAGCTAGTTAGCTCATCAGTAGGTTAGCATGTCAACTGCTGAACTGTTCGAGTCTAGCAAGATTTTTTTTTTTTAAATTCAAATGTTTTCTCTAAAACTGCATTTTATTTCGGTAAAGAATGTAATTTTGAAAGTTTTCAATTTCTAAATATAGTTGTACATGTACGTATCGTCTACTTTTTATCCACATCAAATTTCCCATGTGTGGCATTCCTCCTTTAAGTGCAACATGTCACTCTTTATCATGACAATGCCTTCCGTGACGGGGATTTCTGATTTTAAGGTCATATCCAAGAGGCACTTGACCTACTTCAAAAGCCGAGCAGTTAGCCAAGGAAACGTCTCAGGTTTGATGCAGCGTCGGGTCTTCCGGTCCTAACCATGAGGTTATTGCGAGTGGTTAACCTGAAAATAAAGTTGTGATTGATAAACCTTATATTTCAAAATTAAACATTACTTGCATAAGATAAGTCTTAAACATCGGTTACAATGATAGACATTTTATAATTAAAGGGGTTCGCACCTGAGATTTATAATTAAAGAGGTTCGCACCTGAGATTTAGAGTAATGTCAATTTTGGGGGAAGTGTATTTTGGATTTCTACATTGAAGGAGAATATGGAAATTAAAAAGATAAAAATGGGGTAGTAATGCTTGTTATTGCGCTACAGTGTTCTAAACGTGATCTTTTTGCACTTAAAATTGACTCAAGATTTATTGAATTACACTTGCTTTGTTTGTTAGTGTCAACACAACATAAGCAACACAAATCAATCATTGCATAATATAGATATATAATCATGTCTTCTAACAATACAGATTTTAAAAATAATACTAGTAATGGAAACGAATAAAGACCTTTTTGCACTTGGTATACGAAGAAATTCATTATATCAAATTTGAGAGTTTAAAGGACATGCTAGGAATAATATCAATTTCTAAAATTTCACAGAATTTTCAAGGTCTGTCTCAAAATTTAAAAGGGAACAAAAAAGTGGGGGTTAGAAAAAAAAATTAATTATTGGCAAAAATACAAAACTTTTATACAAAATTTCGAGTAAATTAATTCAATTTTTAAAACTTAACATTTTTTAAGAATCGGTGTTCTGTTTAGAAACATTTCTCAACCAAATTAATAAATTACAACATCTGAACTACATGTAGTTCCAAACCTCAACTACGTGTATCATAAATTTTAAAACTGAAATTCACGATTAGGAGTATAAAAATAGAAGGTACATATGTATATTGGATGAAACAGAAACTGTAATAGAATGCATATTTAGAACTTTTTTTATTAATATATCCTTCCGCCACAAAATATAGTCCCTGTCACACCCTTTGAAAATTTTAATTGACACAAAAAAATTCAACTAGGGTTCAGTAATAGACTTGTAATATGTTTGCACCAATGGGATCAGTATTGAACCAGTAAATACTTAGTTGTAGCATCCTGCGCAGTTGTGCTCTAAAGCTCAGGATTCAACTTCCTTTATTGATTGAACATTCTTAATATGTGCTCCCCTACCTAAAATGCCCATACTTCACATTAATAATAACACGGGTTTTTTTTTCTAACTTGATAAATACTTTCTTACACGCATGTATTATTTACTAAATGTATATATAACAGCTTTTTTGTCTTGATATCTCTATATACCATTGCATAATGGTGATAAGATCCAATAAATTCAAATTGAATAATAAACTCGACTTGTATATATTATTAGATAATAGACGTGGCGCTAGCAGCATTCTAACCGTTAAATTCTTGCATTTCTTAACACGGCGTCCCGTGGGGATCCTAGTTAGAATAGGTCTTCGGTACCCCTTGTTTGTCCTAAGAGGCGACTAAATTGGGCGGTCCTTCGGTGAGACCGCGTCACCGCAGGTGTGGCACGATAAAGATCCCTCCCTGCTCAAAGGCCGTAAGCCTAAATTTTGCAGCCCTTCACCGTTAATAGTAACGTCTCAATATGAGTGAATAATCCTCAAGAGGGACGTCCGTTAAGCAATATAAAATCAATCAATCTTAACACGGAAATTGTCGACCTTGTATTATAATGTCATCGCTATATATAGACGTAAACGTCCTTGATGAATCTCGCAATAGTACACCAGTAAATCAGTTTTAAATACTATACCATGAATTATTTTTTGTCTGTAGCAATAAAAAAATAAATAACATATAAACCTTTGTAAATATGTAACAGACATTTGTCCCGCAGCAACGCATGCGACTTTTTCAAATCTTATTTCATAAAACGGGCCGTAAACTATCCCAACTTATACTTATTTAAATGAGATAATGTTTTGAACTTGTAACTGATACGGATCTGACCATTGTCTTCTGCGGATGCTTTCAACACACTAAAACCTACACTTTTATACACTTTTCGCACAATATTAGTTATCCCCAATCAGTTTCATTATTTCTTTATCCGGATTATCGTTAGTTTATGATTGAATTTTCAAACGCATGTTTCAGGATGTTGATATTGATAACGAGAGTCTCTAAGATTACTTGTTCGCCCTTTATCAAAGACACATGACAGGAATACATTTATGTAACGATGAAACGGAACAATAACGACTGCGAGGAATAGGTCAATGTTCCACAATTAAATGACTTCGGATTTGTTATACAAGATGTGCAGTACTTTGATTGTTACCCATCGTGTTTTACTCGATGTTTCAGTCCAGTCCTTATAGTTTATTGAGTATTCTAAGGTCACGGCACCAAACCATCCACATTATCCCATATATAACTTCTAAATTAGTACAGGTCAGGCCCAAGTTAAAACAGAACATTAATACAACTACAAGTATGTTCTCAGAGAGTGACCAATAAAAACAGAACATTAATACAACTACAAGTATGTTCTCAGAGAGTGACCAATAAAAACAACATGGATACAATTACAGGTATGTTTTCAGAGAGTGACTAATAAAAACAGAACATTAATACAATTACAGGTATGTTATCAGAGAGTGACCAATAAAAACAGAACATTAATACAATTACAGGTATGTTCTCAGAGAATGACCAATAAAAACAGAACATTAATACAATTACAAGTATGTTCTCAGAGAGTGACCAATAAAAACAGAACATTAATACAATTACAAGTATGTTCTCAGAGAGTGACCAATAAAAACAACATGGATACAATTACAGGTATGTTCTCAGAGAGTGACTAATAAAAACAGAACATTAATACAATTACAGGTATGTTATCAGAGAGTGACCAATAAAAACAGAACATTAATACAATTACAGGTATGTTCTCAGAGAATGACCAATAAAAACAGAACATTAATACAATTACAAGTATGTTCTCAGAGAGTGACCAATAAAAACAGAACATTAATACAATTACAAGTATGTTCTCAGAGAGTGACCAATAAAAACAACATGGATACAATTACAGGTATGTTCTCAGAGAGTGACCAATAAAAACAACATTGATACAATTACAGGTATGTTAAAATCAGAACATTAATACAATTACAGGTATGTTATCAGAGAATGACCAGTAAAATCAGAACATTAATACAATTACAGGTATGTTCTCAGAGAGTGACCAGTAAAAACAGAACATTGATACAATTACAGGTATGTTCTCAGAGAATGACCAATAAAAACAACATTGATACAATTACAGGTATGTTCTCAGAGAGTGACCAGTAAATCAGAACATTAATACAATTACAGGTATGTTCTCAGAGAGTGACCAATAAAAACAACATTGATACAATTACAGGTATGTTCTCAGAGAGTGACCAATAAAAACAACATTGATACAATCACAGCTATGTTCTCAGAGAGTGACCAATAAAAACAGAACATTGATACAATTACAGGTATGTTCTCAGAGAGTGACCAATAAAAACAGAACATTAATACAATTACAGGTATGTTATTAGAGAGTGACCAATAAAAACAACATTGATACAATTACAGGTATGTTCTCAGAGAGTGACCAATAAAAACAACATTGATACAATCACAGGTATGTTCTCAGAGAGTGACCAATAAAAACAGAACATTGATACAATTACAGGTATGTTCTCAGAGCGTGACCAATAAAAACAGAACATTAATACAATCACAGGTATGTTCTCAGAGAGTGACCAATAAAAACAGAACATTAATACAATTACAGGTATGTTCTCAGAGAGTGACCAGTAAATCAGAACATTAATACAATTACAGGTATGTTCTCAGAGAGTGACCAATAAAAACAACATTGATACAATTACAGGTATGTTCTCAGAAAGTGACCAGTAAAATCAGAACATTAATGTAATTACAGGTATGTTCTCAGAGAGTGACCAATAAAAACAACATTGATACAATTACAGGTATGTTCTCAGAGAGTGACCAATAAAAACAACATTGATACAATCACAGCTATGTTCTCAGAGAGTGACCAATAAAAACAGAACATTGATACAATTACAGGTATGTTCTCAGAGAGTGACCAATAAAAACAGAACATTAATACAATTACAGGTATGTTATCAGAGAGTGACCAATAAAAACAACATTGATACAATTACAGGTATGTTCTCAGAGAGTGACCAATAAAAACAACATTGATACAATCACAGGTATGTTCTCAGAGAGTGACCAATAAAAACAGAACATTGATACAATTACAGGTATGTTCTCAGAGAGTGACCAATAAAAACAGAACATTAATACAATCACAGGTATGTTCTCAGAGAGTGACCAATAAAAACAGAACATTAATACAATTACAGGTATGTTCTCAGAGAGTGACCAGTAAATCAGAACATTAATACAATTACAGGTATGTTCTCAGAGAGTGACCAATAAAAACAACATTGATACAATTACAGGTATGTTCTCAGAAAGTGACCAGTAAAATCAGAACATTAATGTAATTACAGGTATGTTCTCAGAGTAACCAATAAAATCAGAACATTAATACAATTACAGATTCTTTGTCAAGCTATTATTATTGGTTGAATATTTATTGAATCATTAATGAGACTGGGGTCAATAACATGAATCATTAATGAGACTGGGGTCAATAACATGAATCATTAATGAGACTGGGGTCAATAACATGAATCATTAATGAGACTGGGGTCAATAACATGAATCATTAATGAGACTGGGGTCAATAACATGAATCATTAATGAGACTGGGGTCAATAACATGAACTCAAATGCAATGTTGTAATATCCTCCTCCGGTGTAACGGTTAGAGAATATATGATTTTGATTAGATTGCTTATACATGCTGTACATCGACACAAATTTCACACTTCAACAAAATGTTATCAAGAAGTCTATAATTTCATAATACCGCCGGCAATATTCATGTATGTATTCTAGGGATATACTCTTTTACCTTTCGTATTCAGTTTCCATTCCCTGACAATGCCTTGAATTTCTTAATTAACTTGTTCAAGTCTTCTCTAATAGGTGCATTAACTACATTTAAATATGTCTCTAGTTCAATAACAGTTTTAGATGCATAATTGATGTAGTTTTCTGGTACCCATTGAAAATAAAGATATCTTATCTGCCCATACTGTGCTAGTTTTCAGTTCAGAAGGGTCTTTTATAAATGTGTGGAGGTATATTTAGACACAAGTGTAGTAGAAGAATATATTAGGTATTCATTGATATAAAATGTTTGAGGCGGAAAAATAAAAATACAGCCTAATAGTGTGGCGAAAACGTTGCGCCGTAAATTGCAGGTTTTCGTTAATGGATATGTAGCTCTCTGGTTAATATTTTTTTGCAGAGAGCGACAGTTATGCAGCCAAGAATACGCCAGTTTCGAGATACAAACTCTTCTGTGTAGGAGGTGCATTTAGTGGAACTTTGAATGACTAAGTGGGACAGAGTGGACCTACAGTCAGCGAGAAAGACGATGAAATGTATTAACAGCGGCTTCTCTTTTAATATGTAAATGTGGGAAATACAAAATACTATCAAAAGAAATGTTTTACTAAAGTGGAAACATAAAAACAATGTCATATTTGCAAGTAATGTCTTTGATATGGTACTTATGCCAACGAAATAACGTGATATGATAAGAATTCCATGTATTTAATTACTCCTTAAATACTTATAACTTACTTGGTTTGTGTATCAGTCGAATTCGGATGATCTAACAGTGTAAGAGAAACTTACTGAGTACATTCGCTTACGCAGTGATGAATATTAGTCCCACTCCCGCGTGTAAACAAATTGTTTCGCGCCTCACTATACACGAGAGTTCTCCAAAGGGAAATAACTCG
Source organism: Ostrea edulis (assembly GCF_947568905.1). Classification (NCBI taxonomy): domain Eukaryota; kingdom Metazoa; phylum Mollusca; class Bivalvia; order Ostreida; family Ostreidae; genus Ostrea; species Ostrea edulis. The sequence continues at coordinate 38,621,058 of NC_079168.1, forward strand.
GGTGTATCTCGAAACCGGCGTATTGTCATGCATCGACAGAGTTTCGACGGGTTTTAAGATTACGTGATTAAGCAGAAGGAAGAAGACGCTGAGACAACAGTCATAGCTTTTCATTTAATTTGATTTACATCCTTGCTTGATTCTGTAAAACATGTATAATTATAAGCATTTAAAAACCTATATTTTTCATTTATTAATGTTAATAATTGTCACTGTAAACACTTTACGCAAATGAAATGAATTTCGTCATTCGATATTAGAGGAATATTAATCATCAGCGTAACGACTGAAACAACACGTTTATAAAAATCTAAAAACCCGATGGTTCTACTCTCAAGGCGTTAGAAAACGCACTTAATTGTTGAAAACACACCAATAATGAAAAATAAGGTGAAATGTTACGTACTTAACGATAATGTCGCACGTAGAATAGGTATGAAACAAAACTTCACCCAAAGGCTGGACATTTATAGTACAATTAATTGTAAATATCTACAGTCATTTCCAAAGTCATGTTCGTGTTATACACGTATTACGTAAGTGGTCACATTCCTCGTGAAAAATATTCATTATTAGCTAGTTAATAGACCTTTATATATTTAATGAAAGGGGGATTTGTAAGACAACAAAGAACTAGTGGGATACTGGAAAATTACCCATATAAACGGTATTTACTGCAGGCAAAATTCCTATTACAGTGAAGTAAGATTAGAATGATCGAACTTCGATCTCCAGGAATGATTTTACTGTATGAAAGATATTTGTAAAATTTCGCGCAGGCAATCACCACCACCGAGTCCCCGTGGATATAGGCAGATGGAGTGGTAATCAAGAGAAATGAAAAATATCTATAAAAGTAACAAGATTGGTGATGAATTCATTATATTTTGGAATGTAAAGCCTTTTTGGTTATACGAAGGAATTGATACCGGCTTCAGCCAAATATTTTTAAAAGTAACCTAATTTCAACTTGCAATGAAACACTCCGAAGAAAACTATAATTAATGTATTTGCTTCGAAAATATTTGAAAATGTCTTTTTCTCTTTATCCTTTGGTTAATATACCGATATAGTTATGTAAATATTTAAGTTTAGTTTCATTTTTTTTTTTCTAAGAAGTAAATTTTCCTTGCTTTTTTGAAGAAAAAAATTATAAATATGCTTGACCTTTTTGTACTGTACCTCATGTATCACACAGCCCAGTAGCTAAGTACTTCATTACTAGCTTGAAAATACCGATGTCCTTAGACGAATTTGACTCCATTGTTATTTTGGATTTCAAAAATTTCGGTTGAGCATCACTAAAGAGACATTATTTGTCGAAATGCGCATCTGGTGCATCAAAATTGGTACCGTATAAGTTTTACATAAGTGATTTCAAAGTAATACGTAAACTTAAACTTGTCAATTTAGAAAGTGGTAATGGATATGCATCGATTTAATCATAATCATAAATTGAGTGTAACGTTCTGTGACACAAACTCATGAGACTGATGATTCAGCCATGCAATCACAGTACGGCTAACTTTTAAATTAGAAAGAGTTCCAAAGCTATAATAATCTTTGGCTGCACAGTCACCTTTTGTATGTATACTTTGGATAACTGCAGCTCCCAGGAAATGAGATGGATCCCGAGAGCTACAAACCCACCCGTTCAAAATTCGAATTAACTGGCAACTTATAGTAGCTATTGAAACATCAAAGTGGCTATTTAAACAGGCGAATTTTATGGAAGCTGAATGTTTTCAATTCCAATGGAACTTTAATGAACGTTTGAAGGAATGACTTGAAGCATATGTAGTGGGTAAACGTGTACGAACTTTTTATATCAATATTTTGAGATGGCGGTGTAAAAATACAGAGTCAAAAGGCATTAATCGTGCACAGAAAAAGTTGTGTTTTTAATCGAGAATTATCTGGCCTATCCCAATTTATTCCCACTACGCCCATGCGTTGGGTAACAAATGATAAAACAAACCATAGACGGAGCATACAGACTCTGATCAACTTGGGGGTAAGCGCAAACCAATAACTACCTCCTCTGTGCCATCACTTACACATTATAATTATATATAGAAACGAACTCAGAGCAGGGGTAAACTGAATATCACAAGTGGACATATACACAAACGTGAGCACAAAGGCCAGTAAGTGCTAATTTGGGTGCGAGTCTTATCAGTGTATTGGCTGTGAGCATGAATTAGGAGTGTGTAGTGAATTTTTTCTAAGTATCAAACTGACACAAGAGTGAACATCCGACATAAGAGTAAGAGAGCCATATCCCTAACTATGAAAACACAGCTGCAAGGGCAACTGATATAGTATGACAACTCCCAAAATAAATCTTCATAAAACACACTCCTATAATATGTAGTACAAGGTTGATGACCCAACGCGAGATATGTGTATGAAAAAGTGACGATGACGAACAGTGATCAACCTAACAACTCCTATAGAGAATACCAAATTGAGAATGGGGCAAACACGGACCCCTTCAAACACCAGAAATGAGGTCGGGTACCTAGTAGGAGTAAGCATCCCCAGTCGACCGCGAACCCTGTGTGAAAAGGTGGAGATAACGAACAGTGATCAATGTCATAACTCCTATAAGGAATACAAAATATAGAGTTTGACAAACACGAACCCCTGGATATACCAGAGGTTGGATCAGATGCCTAGGAGGAGTAAACATCCCCTGTCGACCGGTCACACCTGCTATGAGTCGTACATCTTGATCAGGTAAACGGAGTAGTCCGTAGTCAGAATCGTTATAACGACCATAGAATTTGCGAAATGCTGACTTTGAACAAGACTATTTAAACCCCTGTAACATCAATTTGTTTGTCAGTAGTCTGCAGAACAAGCTCTTGCTCTCTGTATATGATGTAGATATGCATAACGTGCATGTTACAAATAAGAAAAATGGTAAAATATAAATAACGTATGAATTTGATAGTAAAAGGTAATGTAATAAAGATTATGGAAAATTGGGAAAGCCATCTTAATTACCCTGTCGGTTGATGGGATTATACATGGGGTATTTGATTAAGGAAAGAAAAACGACAAAGAGAATTAAAAAAAACTAATTTGTGGATTATAACGGATTATGCGTGTTAAAACGGATTAAACAGGCAAAATTGAGTGATATATTGATCATCAATTGCTTTCTTTGCTAATACACAGGAAACATTAATCCCCTAACAGTGAACGTCTCAATGTTGATGACTTGAGGAATGGAAGACTTGTACATATGTAGACTAAACTACGAGTGTTTATATTTAGGTCAAATACAAAAAAACCGCACTAAAATGACCAACGACACGAACAACCAGATTGACATATATATATATATATATATATATATATATATATATATAATATGTGTGTGTGTGTTTGTTTATAAATTAACAAATTTTGCCATTAAACTCCGAAACGCTTGCTCCAGAGTTACTTCTTGCACCTTTAATATTGTATCATATGTGAGATGAAGTTTGTAAGCTATATCAGAATCTTACTTGATTAGTAAATATCGTAAAATTCGTTAAAAACCTACTTCGTTTTCGATAAACTACTCTGAAATAGCAAAAATAAGAGTAGAATGGCGGACATACTTTGGCGGATCTAAGCCAGTTTTTTAAATGACATTTTAAGATGATACGATATGGAGTAAATATGTTGTTTATCGATGCTTGATTTTTATCTCACAGAAGAAATAAGTTTTGATAATTGTTAAATAATTAAAATATGCGTGTTCGTTTCTTCGATCCATGATTTTAGTTATGGAAATTTCCAGAACGAAGCGAGGCAACATCATAGACGTTTGGTCTACAACCAATCGCACATTCGCGGACCTTTCCGGCAAGTCGAGAAGTTGCGTTGGTTTACAACATGATCAGCATAAAAATGTGTAGGAGTTCAATGTTAGTTATGCTTATAATAGTTTAGACTAGGCTCATATTTATCATTTTATGAAGATCTTATATACATCTCATTCAACGAAGGACACCCCCTCCCAAGACCAACGATCTGACACATCGATAAATTTTTAAATACGATATTCATCTGATACTTTCGATGTTCTTAAATTTTTTTCCCATGGTTATAGACGACTTTTTGTAATAAATTAACAGTTACTAATACATGTATGTACAAACACATGGACAAACACAAAAATGTTTTTATTTTGCTTGAACATGTTTTGTGATGACACATATTTGGGAAGTTTACACCTTATAACTTTAAAGTTAAAACATTTTACCGAAATTAGATTGTGCACTACCTGCCGATGTCCAAGAAATCAGGCCACTGTTCAGAGAGAACTCATGCTAAGCTTCGGGACGAAGCTTCCCTGAGCAGGAGGAAATGTAGCGGTCAGTATAGGGGAAAACCATACTGTCTCGTTAGTGAGCTAGCCTGTGTACCGATTGAGGAACATATGTAACGATCAATAATATTGGTTTTACTCTGTACCAGGGCTGTTACCATGCAACCTTCATTTTTTTTTTTATTAAATCCTCGCATGCCTCATAGTCAGCCAAATAGTGTTTCCCTTGCCTAATCTTGAAATAAGCGACCGACTGTATTCATAATTCATCATATAAGTATTATATACATGTAGCGGGTTAATGCCTCGATATTATTTCTGATTATTTATAATTCAAGACATTTATGTCATATTTGACTAGATTATTTGCGTTTCTCCTATAAATTGGTGTTACGGTGTTCCTATAAGAAATTCAATGTGAATGCGGTCATATGTTCGGTTGTCATAACTGCCCTGTTACAGCGTATGATCCACTGCAACATGGATCGCACCACGAATACTGCGCGTTACTTGGAGTTCAATTTCATTCAGGCAGTACTAATATTTTTTTTTTTGTTTTTTTTTTTTTTTTTTTTACAAATTCTGATGATTGATTCGTTGTTTGTTTTAAGTCCCGTAAGAATTTTTCATTCATACTGGAACGTCATCAGCTGGTGAAGTACTACAAATTTTGACCAACAGTTATGCTTAGCGATCAGGGCCGTAGCAGTGAGGGTTCTTTAACGTGTCAACGTCTGCCGCGACACGGGACCTCCGTTTTTAAGGTAATACCCTTGATTGATATTTCTAAGTAAATGCCGAGCGTTTAGCGAAGGATCAACACTACCTATGTTTGATGTGCCCATGGGAGGAGCGTGGCTCGAACTCACGACCACCGGTTACGAAGCGAATGCTCTACCACTGAGCTACCGCGACCGGTGCCATTGTTGATGAGGTTGTTTAACTATAATTACTGTTTGGCAGTGCTGTAATTGGTAGTGTTATAATTACTGTTTGTTATAATAATTACTATTCAGTAATGTTATAATTCCTGTTTGGTAGTGTTACAATATACCATTATGGACTGTTTAGCAGGGAGACATCACAAATTATCAGATCTTAGTAGAGTTATCACCCGAGAGGTCCTATATCTAACGAAATTATTATCGTGTGCTACCCTTCAAACACGACTTAGGTGTTCAAATATGTGATGAATAATTTGGCATAAAAAGGTATCGTTATATTGTAAGCTGTAGAGTTTGAAAGGTCTTCGTTACACTATCGAAATGTATATCATATTTTCAATGTCAATTTAACCGTGGGAATTATTTATAGAGGAAACGTCATGTGTTCTTAACAAACTACAAAATGTCGTTACATCTACCTCCTGAAAAAAACACCCATTCATTAACACGTAGTCAAATAGTTTTGAAAATCAACATGATTATATGAATTGAACGGCATTAACGTGCTAAATTTGGGATTTATTACCACTATTTCTGTTTCTATTGCGTAATTACGGCATCGTGTCTAGTCCTTATGAAACCTTTCCTCAGAAACTTGGAGATAAATTATCTTGGTATTCTATATCCTTTCTCGTCTCGCACGCTAGATGTCTCGTAAATGCCTTATTCATATTTCATGCAAAGAATAATATAATCGAGTTGTAAAGAAAACTGATCTGGGAATAGGCATTGTATTAGAGAAGTTTTATTGTCTGCCTGCAATTTACACTTCAATTGAAGGTCCAAAGACCAGACAAAGATGATGCCCCACGGTCTTAGAAGTGTGGAAAATGATATAAAGTTAACAAACAATATAATTGCAGAGCCAGGTAATGCGGACAACACATTCGATGCCGCTCAATCTGTTTCGTAGAATACATAGGGAATGCATAGTATTACGTTCAATTTTGATTTTCTTATAATTTCCACAAGTGACAAGATGTTGAAATTTTTATAAAAGGACTCCTATTTTGTTCACTGATGACTCTTACATTCAGTTGGTTTTTTTTTTTTTGGTTTTTTTTTTATTTCTATTAATGTCACCTACATGTAAGTTTCCTTAATTCTTCTTCTAATGTTTCCTACATGTAGGGTTCCTGAATTCTTCTAATGTTTCCTACATGTAGGGTTCCTGAATTCTTCTAATGTTTCCTACATGTAAGGTTCCTGAATTCTTCTTCTAATATTTCCTACATGTAGGTTTCCTGAATTATCCTAATGTTTCCTACATGTAGGGTTCCATAATTCTTCTTCTAATGTTTCCTACATGTAAGTTTCCTTAATTCTTCTTCTAATGTTTCCTACATGTAGGTTTCCTGAATTCTTTTTCTAATGTTTCCTACATGTAGGGTTCCTGAATTCTTCTTCTAATGTTTCCTACATGTAGGGTTCCTGCTATGTCCTACTAACGCCACCTATATGTTCTTGTTGTATTGCATGCATGGATTGTGAATTGTACGGGGTATTAATGTATAAACTAAATGTATATGTAAAGATGTGTACATGTTCAGGAATTCCATTATCAACGAATACTCAAAAATTGACAGGATATTGAAATTTGTCATACTTTGGTGAACTTATGCATGCTGCGGACAAACACTATATTATATATGGAAGCAAGAGACCCATGGGTCACAACGCTCACCCAAGTCAACCTGGTCCTGTTTTTCACCAACAGATTTTTTACTCTCTTTATTACCACTAAATTTTTGAACCCATATTACGATCCCATGTAAAACTTACACAATACCAATTTTGATGCATCAGATGCGCATTTCGACAAATTTCTCTTCAATGATGCTCAACCGAAATGTTTGAAATCCGAAATAACGATAAACTTGCTAGAGCTATTTTAAGGAAAAACAGTGTGCCAAAAAGTGGAGTCATCTAAGTCAGACGGCTTATGCATTAACCATAATTGAAACATAGATATGCCCTATATTCCCCAGTATTCGTCTACCGTTTAAAATGTAGTCCCACACTAACACCATTGTCCACATCTTCATGAAATTAAAAAAAAAATCATTTCTTCTCCATAAAAGGTGAAGATAATGAACAGTGATTAATCTCATAACTTCTATAAGCAATATAAAATAGAGAGTTGGGCAAACACGGACCCCTGGATATACCAGTTGTGGAACATGTGCCTGGGAGGAGTAATCATTCCCTATCGACCGGTCACACCCACTGTAAACCCTATATCTTGATCAGGTAAATGGAGTAATCCGTAGTCATAATCGGTGTGCCTAGAACGGCCTAACAATCGGTATGAAACACGTCAAACAGCATTTGACCCAATGATAGGTTCTATCGGCAAACTATATCGTTATAACGACCATAGAATTTGCTAAATGCTGACTTTAAACGAGACTTTTGAAACACCTGCGTCATCAACTTGTTTGTCAGTAGTCTGCCTCGATTTAAAAACTGATCATACACAGACAGAACAAGCTCTTGCGTATCGAAGAAGTTGAGATATATACACACCATATGCAGGTGATAATAGAATATTGCTACATGAATATGGGAAGTTGACGATGGAGAAGTTGAAATCATTCCGTTTATCATAAAGTTGAGTTGTTAGTTTGCCGGTAATATCTATTTTCTTTAAAATATCTAAGTATGAAGCTGAAGTGGACAACTCTGTGGTGTCTTTTATTTCGAGGTCACGGGGATATATCGAATTGACATATGAATGAAAATTATTATTGTTGAATAGATAAAACGTCGTCGATATATCTAAATGTGCAATTGATGGCCACAAGAGATTTTCTCTTTATAGGTAGAAGATGTTGAATAAATTCTGCTATAAGAATATAAAAACAGATCAGCTAATAAAGGAACACAATTCGTGCTAATGGCAATTCCAACAGACTGTTGGAAGACCAAATACACCAATGACTACGAAGATATTGTCAATGAGGAAATCCAGCATATGTTTATTTCAACTTCAGAGTACTTGTGCCTGGAATAAGAATGGCGTTTAACAAAGTAATTTTTTGGATGACTGATCACTAGATATGAATATTTTCGTTTTCCTTTTTTTTTTTTTAAAGAAACAACTGTCTATGTTTTAAAATAACTCTAGTATTTGATTTATCGTGAGAAATGGTCATGTAAAGTGTTGAAACGTCGTACGTTTTGGTGTTGTTGATTTGAGAAGTTTTGCTATTTCAATTTAACACCTGCATATGGTGTCTATATATCTCAACTGATTCGATACGCAAGAGCTTGTTCTGCGTATGGTCAATTCTTAAATCGAGGCAAGCTACTGACAAACAAGTTGATGGAACAGGAGTTTAAACAACTTCGTTTAAAGTCAGCATTTTGCAAATTATATGGTCGTTATAACGATCTAGTTTGCCAGTACAACCTATCATTGGGTCAACTGCTGTCTCACGTGTTTCATACCGATTGTTAGAACATTCTTGACACACTGATTTTGACTACGGATAACTCCGTTTACCTGATCAAGATATAGGGCCCATGGCGGGTGTGACCGGTCGACAGGGCATGCTTACTCCTCCTAGGCCCCTGATCCTACCTCTGGTGTGTTCAGGGGTCTGTGTTTGTCCAACTATCTATTTTGTATTGCTTATAGGAGTTATGAGATTGATCATTTGTTTGTTATATTCACCTTTCATAAAGTTTCTTAAGAATTCTTTAGAATCCACATTTGATTTACACGACTTCTGACATATTTAGTGGTACAGTACATTTGAAGTTTCTCCCTCAAAGCTGTTAATATTTTCGTGAAGAGCAAAGATAGGGGATTGGTAGAACATTTACTTGACCCAGCAATGTATCTTTGTTTGCAAGGGTTTTACGTAGTTTAGGAGTCCAGTATAGGTACAGTACATGTAACTCATATTCATTCGACCCATTGACTGGGATACTAAAAGTGTCTAAAACTGAAGCATGGTTTGGAAGAATTTCATCTTTTGATTGGGCACTTGGAGTATAAGTACGGTTACTAAAAGTGGAATTAATACCAAGTTCGTTTGAAATACAGTTGTAATAATGAGGCCGACAGACACGATGTTGTTAGAAGCTTTGTCAGCTGGAACCAAAATATAATCCTCATGTAACCTATTTAATTCTTTTATAACTGCTGGTTTACTGAACATAGAAGGATAAATGGTACGTACGTTTGTTTTGATGTGTCTAATGCGGGATTTTAACATTCCTCTTATACTTTTAATCCATTCTGACAATGTATCAAGTTCTTTTTCATATTTAGCCCATCGTCTGGCATAATCTTCGACAGAATTCATGATAGAGATGAAGTTCTCTCACCAATTGAAAAACCGAGGTTTTCTGTATTTAGGACCTTTTATAATAAGTGATTTCTGGTCCTCATTTTCAACTATATCAACGTCACCAGTAATGACATGTCCAGTTGGACTATAGTTGAAAGAAGACGAAGAACAAGAACACGTAGGTGGATTAAGTATAAGATGGTCTATATCTAGGCACTGCAAAGTTTGTTTATAATTAAAACGTTTGGATGCAATAGTAGAAGTATATTAGTAGGAAATACAGGATGTAGACTTAAACTTGTAATATGTTGGAATACAAGACTCTTTTATGACGAAGAATGTTGTTTATGTTGACACATCTAAGCTTAAGGAACTGGCGACATGGTTAGGAAGAAATATCATCCTCATACATTCTCATGTATGTAAAACTTTGACTCAATGTTGTTGCTTAAAACTACATCCCAATGTATTGATTTAAGGAAACCCACCTCCCAATATATTGATGTGAAGATACTTCCCTCCCAATGTATTGATGTGAGGAAACCTACCTCCCAATGTATTGATGTGAGGAAACCTACCTCCCAATGTAATGATGTGAAACCTATCTCCCAATGTACTGATGTGAGGAAACCTACCTCCCAATGTATTGATGTGAGGAAGCTTACCTCCCAATATATTAATGTGAGGAAACCTACCTCTCAGTGTATTGATGTGAGGAAACTGGTACCCAATGTATTGATGTGAAGAAACTAGAAGTGTCTGCAATACCCTAGAATACTTATTCTGGTCCTGTGGTTCTCGAGAATGTGATTTTAAAATTTTTTTACGTAGAACTTGAACCGGGGAGTATTTGCATACTAACATCACTAACCATGGCAAGAGAATATATCAAACGCACTTCGCTATGTATTCACATGAAAATCTTCCAATGTAACCCGTATTGTGGTCCCACCCTGTGGGACTCTGATTTGAACATATTTGAATCTGTCCTATCTGAGGATGTTTGCTTATTAACACAATTAAGTAAAAAGTTTTCGATTGGGGTCATAGCCAAATCTGCAGGCTTGGGGCCCTCTTCACCTCTCGTACTAGGAGGGGAGACTTAGTACTGGAGTACTTGGGTAGAGAAGTACTACTGACCAGTAGCAATCACCGGGAAACAGGGTATACAGATGTGCTCTCAAGTATCTTGGACCCAATTGTCTAGTACCTAAATTTGGTGTCCTGGGTACCTGCGCCCAACGCAGGGCCACTGGTTTTGCCCGGTACTTATTAGTCGGTATACCAGCTATCCCTTCTGGACCCAGTTTTTTTTTATTGTAGATCCACACAATGCGGCCGAATTAATTCCAATTTCCTTGTCCATTACAGTTCGGAACGATATGTTGTACTTGTTTGATACCGTAAGTCTTTAATAAACATAAAAACGATAATACTTTTGTTTATTGTCTAGTTGGCATCAGAAATGGCAACAAGTATGTACCATTTATAAAAGCAAGGTGTGGAAGTATTTACTACCCGACTGTTCAATTAATGCATATATATCTGCTAAAGGGATTTTTCATGATTTTGGTTATTTCATCATTTTTTTCCTAATTATTCATAAATTTATTGATTTTTTCAGATATATCCCACACGTTAAGTGTTTTTTAATTATCTGATCAATACTGAGATAGGATCTTTTTACATATGAGATCCTGTGGTGAATCCTACAGCCTGTCCTACATGATACTATTGTCCTGAAGGCACAATTTCCAGCCAGTCCTATCCCTGTCCTATTGGTACATTTGGCCCCAATCAGTATCTGGCCGTCCAGGAGAACTGCACGTATTGTACCGCAGGTTACTATTGTAAGCAGGCTGGGTTGTTTGTCCCTATTGGAGAGTGCTGTGGAGATTTTTACTGTACAGGCGGCGCTGAAGTGGCAGAACCCATGTCACACCTTGTGAGTCATTTTCTTTAAACGTTATAACTTACGTTAATGCGGATTTTAAATTTAGTGCAGGAATTAAAAAGAAGTAAATGATACTATGAGACTGACCACACTTATTTTACTGATAGAGAAGTTAAGATGGGGGCATAATGCCTTTGGAGATAAGAATAATGAAAACGAAATTCCAAAATCGCAGCATCTTCAAACACTCCATTACTATGCTGCTATTTCTGTTTAGGTCAATATGATCCATAATGTCACCTTCACTGGAAATGACAGATGTCCCACTGGATATTTCTGTCCCAATGTTAGCTGTTTATAAGAATACTTTAAAGATTATCATATATTGCCATGTAAAACTTTGATCCCCTATTGTGGTTTCATCCAACCTCAGGGAACTACACATTGAAAATTGATTTTGTACTACCTGTGGATGCTTGTTTATCAATATGACTAATTAAGACCCTGTTGCTTTTGCGGGAAAAAACAACAACCGATTTTTCCCTGTTTGCCCTACTCTTATATCTGTATTCTTCATAGGAATTATGCAATTGATTACTGTTATTTTCATTTTTTGATTAGGTGGTGAGCATCCGGAACTCGCCTGTGTAAATGAACCAACCACTAACTAACTAATGGGGATCGCTTGGATGTTTGAAATGGTGATTGTTTTGAAAGGCGAGTCGCCACTACACGATGCAACATGTATCCAGAATCATATCACATGACCTATCTGATTATACTTGGAGATCCATTTTATCAAGATGACTTCTCACACATTTATTTAATATTCCGATACCTGTAATCCTGTACAGAAAATGGTGTTATAGTTTAATGAAGACCTATTCCAATTTATTTCCATTTTATGCAAAAACCTTCAGCTTTGCTAAAAATCAATAATTCACTAGCATATCGTCTCCTAATTAGGAAATGACAACATGTATCTGGGAATTTGAAAATAACGAACTCATAATATCAATTTCTTTTCGTATACGAATGCAGTTACCTTTATACAATTTACAGGACGATTATCACGTCACTGTGTGGTTTTTCTCTCTCGTTATTTCGTGATAAGTAAATATGTTATATCATAATTCTAAATATTCTATTGATTTACTGTCAAATTCGTGGCGAAATGGTGAAAGGCCTTGTTAAATATTTTATTGATAAACATTGAAACATGTTTAAACGATGCCAGTACCCTTAATCACCATGCACAAAATTCAAATGTATAAGTATACACAAACTTTGATATTACCACCCATCAAACAACATCGCGACTACCCATGCAAAATTTAATATATATTTTTCGAAATGTCGTGTAACCTTCGAAAAAATGGAATGGTAGTGAAAAGACTTAATGTTAAAATCATCAATGTTCCAGCTAAATCCCCAAGTACTGCCTATTCTCTAGGGAAATAGAAGTATAATATAGCATGTAATTTAAACGCAAATAAAAATCTCATTTGTCGAACAATTCCCTAGCGACCTGAGGATTGTCGTACCTATTCTTAAACTTAAGGAACAAAACTATTGCACAATGATGTGTCTGCAGTTTAACTCCACCTTAGATTTCTGTTACAGTTTGCGGACTAAATCAATAATCTTCAATTACTCTTTGAGGTAGCTTTAGTGATATAGTTTGGATATGAAAATAAAAAGAGAAGAGAACAAATAGTAAATCTTGGAAAAACCAGAGGTGGGAACAGGTGCCAAGTAGGGGTAAGCATCCCCTGTTGACCGGTCACACCCGTCGTCAGGTAAACAGCAACCCGTAGTGAAAATCAGTTTGCAAACAATTAGTCAAAATCACAGGGTCTAAGCCCGTTTTGGGCCCGAACTCTGCGATACCATAAATATAGAAAGGGGTCTTACTCTGACCCAGATAAAAAACTAACCACTCGCTTCAAATGCCTAAAAAATCTTAAAACTAGGTACGCTGTGCGTAATTTGTCGTTTTCCTTGCATAGATGAATGCTTTAACTACTTGCTTGCCAAAATTCAAAACAAAGGTTCTTAAAATAACAAAGATGACTTGAATCTTCACATATATTGTTTAAAAAAAGCCTTAGCTTGAAAACTGAGAGATGAGTGAAATGGATAAATCATGCGCTCTCTATGTGATAATTCCTCAAAAGTTCAACATCCTGTTATTTTCTTGTAAATATTGATGAAAATCAAAATCCTTGCCACGAGCATGTCTTTAATACTCTTAAAAACAGTCTGTAGAATAAGGTCATCGCTTAAAACTGGTTAGACAGACAAACAATGTACAGTGTAATATTTCCACAAAACTGACTAAGTTCAACAACCTGCAATTTTCTCAAAAATGAACGAAAATCAAAGTCCTTGTCACATGCACACCTTCAATACCTGTACAAACACTCTGTAAAATAAGATCTCCACTTGAAAACTGTTGGACGGACAAATTCTGTACTCTCCATATAAATTAAATGTTTTTAAAAGGGGGCAAAACTGCTGCAAGAGAGGTCGAAATGGAGCAAAATTGCAACATGATCTAGAGTGGGCATAACGAAGCTACACAGGACGTTTCAGCTTGATGTATGATGGAAAACATAAAACACCGCACGGACGTACATACGGGGTGTATCTAAGGACAATTCTGCCTACACTTTCTTCCGCGGTTAACTTTATGTTTATTTCATTTACTAATTGTTTGAAAGTTAATGAATCCTTGTCTTCAAACTTCCGTATGATATAAAATCACCGTCCAGATATATTCTCCAGTTCTTAGTTATATTACACTCTATCTCGTTGTTGCAGTGTTTCTTAACTTTCGGGTACCCCATCCCCACCCCCCACCCCCCAAATTTCAGTGTTATAGATGCGTAAGAGCTATTTAACATACTCCTCCCTCTCTCTGTGTGTGTAAAATCCATGCTATAAATATAATATTTCATCCGTACCTATTACTATACTAAAGAAAATTGCAAGAGTAATAAATAATATAAATGTTGACAGTGATTGAACATTGGAAATGATGAGGCAGCTACGTTTTGTTCACACCATTTCCGATATTTTACTTTATGAAACATGCTAAAAAGTGGAGCATGATGACGTCAATACGAGTAGAGCGGAGCTAAATTTTCCGTAATAACCTGACACCATCCCCTTCCAATCAGCAAAATGTCAATCAGATAAAATAGCCACTGCTATGACTGTCAAATTAAGCAAAAATAAGGGTAGTTTCATATGAATATTTTTGTAGTAATTATGAGTTTTTACCAATATTAACGTAGTTCCACACTCCTGTGACGTCATAAGATTTTCCAAAGTCAATAATTTAATGACTGAAACATAAATTTTGTTGGAGACTTTTTCAATAGTTATTGTAAAAAATCTTGTTAGCCATAAAATATTTCAAAAGTCTAAGTTATATATGAATAGTCAATAATGTGTTTCAAAATATTGAATCCAAGGACAATAACTCTGTTTTCATTAAATTATTTATCAAGTCCATTATGCAATAGATTTCCTATATTTTTCACAAACATTTTACCAAGGTGATAAGGAATTATTATCTGTGTCTTTTCATGTAATTACATAAAATTTTAATCCATCAGTGGTTTTGAATAGCTCAGCTGTATGGTGCCAGACTTAGGTTTTTTATGGGGGTATACATACTCTGGAAGCTATAGATTTGAAATTATTAAGGAAAGGTATGGATTTTTTTCATAAATAACTATAACAGATGTACATCTACTAATATAAACAGAAAAAATGATATGTAAACCATGCTATAAGAAAGTTGTGTCCATATCAGTTTGTTTTTTAACATTTTAGAGAATTAGGCTAATTCAATAATTTTGCATTTATTATACTAAAACTTGATGAACATATTGAAAATGACATGTGTTTTAGTTATTGACATGTTTCCTGATAAATAAATGCAATTTAAATTATTTTATTTTTTTTCATTTTAAAATAACAACAGATAACTGTTTCCAATGAATTTCATAAAAATCTGCATAGGTGTACATGACTTCAGTAGTGACTGTAATGAAAATTAATATGGAAATCCTTAACTAATTTGCCTTTTTTCATTACTCTGAATGTTAATCTATTGATTCCAAACAAAAAAATGCTACCTAAACCCCAAAAATTCAGGACTAAGGACCCACCTTAAAACATATACAAATAGTTTTACAAATTTCTATAGCAATTTGGCGGGTATCCTAACGGTGTCATCTTCGTCGAAGAGATAATCTGCAGTGTTGAAGAAAATTCAATTATAAACAAAAGCTAATAAGGGCAAACAGGGTGAGATTACTTCAAGATATGCGTGTAATATGTCAAGTCTACAATATACAACAAAATACGTGTAATTTGAATCGGGGAAATAGTGCCAACGAGGTCACATGAAAGCTTCCTGACATCGTGCAAATTCAAGTTTGTTAAAATCATGGTCCCTGGGGGTAGGATAGGGCCACAATGGGAGATCAAAGTTTTACATAATAATATATAACGAAAATCTTCTCAAGAACCACTGGAGCAGAAACTTTTATATGTACATTAAAGCGTACTGACATAGTGCATATTCAAATGTATTAAAAACTTGGTCCCTGGGGGTAGGATGGGGCCACAATGGGGGATCAAAGATTTACATGGGAATATATAGGGAAAATCTTTCAAAATCTTCACAATTGGGAACCACTGGGACAGAAAAGTTTGCTATATTTACATGAAAGCTTCCTGACGTAGTGTAGATTAAAGTTTGTAAAAATCGTGGCCCCCGGGGATAATAGGGATCAAATTGTTATATGCGAATATCTAGGGGAAAATCTTTAGATATTGGCCAAGGTGACTCAGGTGAGCGATGTGGCCCATGGACCTCTTAATAAAGATGATGATAATAAAACGATAAGTGCAATAATTAGCCAGGTACCTATTTTTATGGTTAATACTTTGCGTAAAAAAGGAATGACCTATAGATGTACAAATGTATGAGTTTGAATATTCTGCATAAGTACACTCAGATCAGGATGGTGGGGCCAAAGGAATAAAAGGAAAGGATTACAGCTGGGGTAAAAAAAAAAAAAAAAAAAAAAAAAAAACCTGAGGTTACAAAATAACCTGAGAAAAGCCTTAAAGAAGTTAGCTCCTGGGCTTTTGAGCACAACTACAGCAGGATGTTTTCTGGCTCAATACCGATCCCATTGGTGCAAACATATTACACATCTATTACTGAATCCTATCCAATTGAAAAAAAAATGTATGAATGTAAATTTTGATAGTATTTTGTAGGGACTATACCAGTATATGTGTAATGAAAAGATGAGGATAACAGTGATCAATCTCATAACTCCTATAAGGAATACAAAATAGAGAGGTATCTAGGTGGAGTAAGCATCCTCTGTCGACCGACCATATCCGCCGTGAACACGATATCTTGATCAGGTAAAAGGAGTTATCTGTCGTCAATATCAGTGTGCCAAGAACGGCATAACAATCGGTATGAAACACGTCAGACAGCCTTTGGCCCGATGACATATTGTATTATAACGCACCAAAATCAGTTTGAGTTTTCCTTCGGTTTGAAAGTTCAGGCACATTGTAGTTTTCTGACGGTGACATGTACAAATGCATGTTTATGGCAATGAAGGCGATGGAAAAATGTCGATAACGAATATTAAGAACAAGAGCACCATGAGCACGTCCTAGCGGAGATTCCCCTCTCAATTGCACATATATTCCTCAACACTATAACGAACCCGATGCAATTTAGATTGACATTACGCACGCATTCATTCTCATCCGCATTCTCTTGAATTCTTTTGTGATTGGATGAATTGTGGAGATTCGAAATTCCATTTAAGGGAAAAGATAATCATGTAACAGCCACATGGTCAAAAAACGAGGGCGACAGAAAAGATATTAGATGTCGGACAAATCTTAAGGAGAAAAAAATCTAATTGAAGATGAATAGTACTATAGAAGGATATAGAATTTCATTTGATGAAATAGCTCATAAAAACAAGAAGCCCATTGAATTGCTTTCAGGGAACAAGAAAGATTTAGAAATAATGAAAAAGTTCAGAAATTGACGGGGGAAACGTGATAAGTTGGCTGCAATGAAATTAAATACTGTTTTTGTAGTTTCTTTTAAGTTCAAGGTCCGTAATTCTTTCAAAAATAGGTCAAAAATCAGGAAATCCAAACTTCATTTGTAATCTATTGACTCGCGTTCATATACAATTTTCAATGTAATATCTGCAATGAGCTCTCTTCACTCTACCATGGAATAGGTTGGGAGGAAATCGATCGTGATTGAAAATACGTTATATTTCATTAAAACTCTTAAGTGTATTTCTGGACATTCAGCAGAAAAACTATTTGCATTATTATAATGAGCAGCTTACCTTATACCAAATTGTGAAATGCATGCCCCATGGTTAATGATGGGTAACTTCTGATCCCATAATAGGACTGTGTTGATCATGTGTTGACAAATGCATTATGATTTCTTTCCAAAAAACATATTTATTTCTGTACATCACGTACACGAAATATGTGCATCGTTTTGCGCATTGTTTTGTTTTTACAAAGTGTACTGAATATTCAGGCTATTTAGAACTCAGACCGAAAATATCATTTCGCTGTGATGTGATGAAGCTTACTCTCCTGTAAAACAATTGTAAATTATCAATTTATGGATGATAGTTAGGCCTACAATATATCTATCGTCTAGCACAAAATATGAAAATGAAGAATCATAAACAGTGGCGGGTTTAAGGGGGTGCTGCCGGCGCCCCCTCCCCCCCTAAAATTTTCAAATTTAAGGTAAATCGTGGTATCTTGTTTAGAAAAATGTACTAAACAATAAAATAAGCAATAATTCCTTCCACTCCTGGAGATATAAATCACAAAATCTTTTGATTTCTTGAATTACTTTATTGGGAGAACTTATTTTTTTCCAAAACCCTTAAAATTTGCGTCATTTTATTAATTTCACCTTATAAAAATGATAGAAACTAGTACAAATGACTGAATAGGAAACATATTTCAAACTCTACAAACTTTGTAAAATCCAGGAGTTTCTGGGGGCTTCGCCCCCTGCCCCCCCCCCCCCCCCCCCGATCCCCTGCCTCATAAAGTGGCGCCCCCCCCCTCCGTAACCGCAATTCCTGGATCCGCCCCTGATAAAAAATACACACCCACATAGGTAACACAATGATTTCTAAAGACCCAAAACTGAATACTCGGGTGACCGTGAAGGTCCATGGGCCTCTTGTCTTATTCAGATTACAGAATCTGAAATGATAAAGGGAATTAATTTCCTTCTTTCTCTATTCATTAACGTATTAAGTGAGGGCCCTCTATTGTAATTATTCAAACACAACCCTTCCAAATCGTTGACAACGCAGAAAAATCGAGACTGCTGTAGTCGGAGAATGATATTGACAAATGATTAGGAAATTAAACTAATTCACTGGAAGGACTCGTGGTATTCAAAACAGAATCTCAATCCGCGGCACGGCAATCAGTAGCAATCTAATCTCTATTTTACCTCTGACTATTTGCATTTAACGACATTATTCATGGTCCTACAGCTTGACGTACTCGTGAAGATGCCGAAGTTCGCTTTTTCGCACATAAGAGAGATAATGCTAAACGCCATGTCTTGTGTGTGAAGATGTTATTTATGTTCCGGTATATTCCCATATAAAACCTTTATTTCCTGTTGATAACACAAATTGAGGGGGTGACAACACATTGTACACAAATTGTGTGTGGGGGGGGGGGGGGGGGTCTGTGATGACTACAGACATCTTATGATATACTGAACATCAGAAAAGATAATAATGTTGACCGCCGTTTCGGTACTAATATCAATCAATCTGAACCCTATAAAACATACTATTAGTTTATCCTTCACACCTGTATGCAGATTACTTCTCTACTACTAGTTTTTGGAATCTCACTGTGAGAATGTTTTTATTTGAATTTTTCAGTTTACGTAAATAGCCTTACATTACTGATTGGAATAGCTTTGGTGATATAGTTCGAAAATGAAAAAGGTTAAGATAACAAACAGATGTCAATCTCATAAATCCTTTAAAAGATACAGGAAAACACGAACTCCAGGAAACTCTACAGGTGGGGTCAGGTGATTAGGAGTAAGCATCCCCTGTCGACCGGTCACACCCGCCGTGAACCCTATATCTTGATCAGGTGAACAGAAGCTGTTCCGTAGTCAAAATCAGTGTACCAAGAACGGCATAATAATCGGTATGAAACACGTCAGACAGCGTTCAACCCAATGACATATTGTATTAGTAAATTAGATCATTATAACGACCATCGAATTTGCAAAATGCTGACTTTGAACGAGACCGTTGAAACTCCTAGCTGTGAGATTAACTTATTTCCCAGTTGCATACTTCAGTTTAAGAATCAGTCGTGTTCTCGCGTATAGTCAGTTGAAAGACGAACACCACATGCAGGTGGCAATGGTGTATGGCTACATGTACTATGGTGTACATAAACATGGGAAGTTGACGATGGAGAAACTGCTGATCCCGTTTGTCATAAAGTTAAGTTATTAATACCGTTAACGTCTAGGCCATCATAAAACTCGTTATGAATTTCAAAGCTTTATACAAAGGGTAGTTCTTATTTCATTTCCAAAGAGAGATTATATCCAATAGTTTCACAGAAATTGTCTCGGATAATAACAGTTATTTGCACTACATGACATGAACATTATCATTTCCTGATGCGATTTTCGATTCCATATATTTCTTGTCCGATTTCTTGTTTTATCCACATGTTTATGTACGGTGAATCTCTTTTGCTGTGGTGTACATAATACTAATTAACAACTTAATAAGACAGTAAAAGGAAAATAAAATACCATAAATCTGTGAAATGTGTCTTCAAATATGTCTTCAAAGTGTACGCGTTCACGGAAACGTTTATGATAGCGCGATTTGTTCGAGCACCTGTAAAGACTCATGTCGGGCAAGAATGGTCTATACAGCTCTCAAGAATGGTAGATCACTTATAGTTTTTCCCCTCACTTTTCGGTAAACATGACTACTTCTTACTGTATATGTGGATATAACTTGTGTGTATATACGTCTCTGAATGGAAAACGTTCTAGGTTTTATATGGTTACCATTTCACTAGTGTATTGTGTGCACTAAATATTGTTCCTAGAATTCTGTATGTATGTAGTGTAAATGATGGGAATATTGCTCAAATATCAAATGGGAATCCAGAAATGCAGAGTAAAGTTCTACAATGATTGGTTGATATTTCACATCCCATTACTACTATCCAGCGACCAGGTAGGGAATCCCATAGAAAAGACAGTTCAAAGTGTAGAAGGTGGGTCAAATAAAGATCAATCTTCTCTTCTGGTCCATCTTCCACCAAACGCATGTCTCAATAATTACAGAGCAAAGTGTTATTAATATCTCCATCGCTTCTAATGAGAAAAAGCAGCTGTTTGTTTAGTATACATGTCACACCTCGTATGTTTTGTGATTGAAATGAAATTCATCATCCTAACTTGTCTGTTTCAGGTGATACCATTGCACCTTAGTAGTTTGTACAATGTATAATTATCACCATACTCGTGGCCACACCAGTCAAATGTATGTTGTGTATATTTTGGGCATCAACTTTTCTCAGATTAATATCAATTGAACAATATATACAAATATTTTATAACCACCGTCTTTGTAATCGTTTGTACATATTCCCATCTTTAATCTTAAAGGTATTTTTTTTTACCCGTTCATATTCCTTCAGCTGTGGTTCAGAGGGACTTGGAAGAGCTAAAATATGTAGTTCAGCGTCGGTAGTAAGAGAGTTTTTAGTACAGTAAGTCTACCAAGCGGACTTACATTCCTCCTTTTCCATTGTCTTATAGTACTTTTAATGCTAACTAGTTTTGATTCATAATTAACACTAAAGATATTTGAAAACTCCGTATCAAAATGAATACCAAGTAACTTCAGTTTTGTTTTTCCCTATTCAATTAAATAATCTACAGTTAGCATACTTTGGCTGTTCTTTTTCACTACGATCAAATAACCTGTACTTTGATACAATTAATATGCAAGCCTGATATTTTTGAAAGTTTTATGCTCCCGGAACGAAGATATGGGTGCATATAAATTTTGGCCTGTCCGTCTGTGGCGAATATCTTTAACCTTGGTCATACCTTTTACACCATAAGAGGTAAAGCTTTCATATTTGATGTGTGTATTCCCTGTGGCAAGACCTTTCCTTTGACACCAATATCTTTGACCTAATGAACTTAACATTGACCTTTGATGTACTTTTAGAAAATTCGAAATTAAGCCATATCTTTCAAATTGTAAAAGATACTGCTTTTATATTTAGTATTTGCATTTTTTATGAGAAGATCTTTTTAACAATACCAGATTTGTTGACTTTGACTTTTGACCTCGTTTTCAAAACACTTTAACCTTGGTCATATCTTTTACATCACAAAAGGTAGACCTTTCATGTTTGGCATATGTATTACTTGTGGCAAGACATTTCCTTTAATACCAAATTCTTTGACGTGGCGACCTTAACATTTACTTTTGACCTACTTTTAGTCAATTCGAATATAAGCCATACCTTTTAAATCGTAAGAGGCACTGCTTCATATTAAGCATATGTATTTTTGTGAGAAGACCTTTCTAACGAGCCCCGTGGGGATCCGGATAAGAATAGGTCCTCAGTACCCTTTGCTTGTCGTAAGAGGCGACTAGATGGGGCGGTCCTTCGGATGAGACCGCAAAAATCGAGGCCACGTGTCACAGTAGGTGTAGCACGATAAAGATCCCTCCCTGCTCAAAGGTCGTAAGCGCCGAGCATAGGCCTAAATTTTGCAGCCCTTCACCGGCGATAGTGACGTTTCCATGTATAACCAACCAACCAACTTTTATAACGATACCATATTTGTTGACCTTGTATATTTAACATTGACCATTGACCTAGTTTTTGAAAATTTTCAAAAACAAACCCACAATGTCTTACAGTTCCACTTTGTTGTAATCCGGGGGAATTAATGCTTCACAAACACATCTTGTCTTTAAGTACCGTCTAGAATAAGAGAAGTATTAGCAGCTAACATAGAAATCTTAATTTCTTTATTCATAAAGTGAATTCCTTTGATCTGTGATTTGTTTATTATCTTAATTGCTAAAATTTCAGAAGAAATTAAAAAACAAAATTGGCGACGAAGGATTCTTTTGACGACAGCCGCGGTGTAGATGAAAGTTATCTGAGAAATTCCTTCCCTGATTTACTGCTGGCGATGTTTGAATAACAAGTTCTGATCCATTTTCTAATCGATTCTCCAAAATTAAAAATTCCAATGTCTTGTGTATGAAAGACCAATGTAACAAAATCAAAGGCCTTCTCAAAATCAATAAGAAGTAAAGACAAGGTATCTATTTTGCATAATTCCGTAGATCAGTTTTTCACTAATATTCCTACCTTTAATAAAACCGGTTTGATAAGGATGATTGATATTGCCATGGATATTTTTATACTCCCCGCAACAAGTTGTGGGGGGTATACTGGAATCGGGTTGTCCGTCTGTCCGTCCGTCCGTCCGTTTGTAGACGCAATGGTTTCCGGGCTCTAAAGCATTATCCTTTCCACCTACCGTCACCATATCATATATATGGACTACCCATGGGATGAAGATGTTCCCTATCGATTTTGGGGTCAAAAGGTCAAAGGTCAAGCGTACTGGACATTGAAGTAGCAATATGGTTTCCGGGCTCTAAAGCGTTATCCTTTCCACCTACAGTCACCATATCATACATATGGACTTCCCATGGGATGAAGATGTTCCCTATCGATTTTGAGGTCAAAGGTCAAGCGCACTGGACATCGAAGTAGCAATATAGTTTCCGGGCTCTAAAGCGTTATCCTTTCCACCTACAGTCACCATATCATACATATGGACTACCCATGGGATGAAGATGTTCCCTATCGATTTTGGGGGTCAAAAGGTCAAAGGTCACGCACACTGGACATCGAAGTAGCAATATGGTTTCCATTTAAATTCTTTAACGGCTTTTTTCATTGCATGGAAGATTAATAATTTGTTATAACAGATTAATAATTTGTTATAACAGATTGATAATTTGTTATAACAAATTGATAATTCGAAGTCTCGATCTTCCGGTTACGAAGCGAACGCTCTTCCACTTAGTTACCACGATCGGTGACATTTGTTGTTAATTATATAGTAATAAGGTAATGGGTCAAGTTCTTTATAAATTATGCTTTTGAAAATAATTCATTATGATTATAAACAAGAGGTACTGTGAGCAATGCTCACTAAGAATACCCCCCGCTTACCCCAATCTCCCAAAGGGAATCTGTTATGATAAATTTAACAGATTATCAATATCAGCAATCGATTACAATATTAACGACAAGACATCATAGACAATCGTGAATTTTCTCTCCATAGTCTCCACATATCAAAGGTCTATGTCAAAAGACAAAAAAGCTATGGCCCGGACAAACTTAGAATGAGAAACGGAAGAAGATGAAGAATTCACACTAAAACAATATGTTCCCTTTCTGGGAAGGGGGGGGGGTATATTTATTCATAGATATTTTTAAAGAAAAAATGTGAAATACCACCGTTACTAAAACTTTTCAATCAAGAACATTCATACATTTTCAAAATTGATTTCCTGCAAACTAAAAGTTATGTGCTCAATATCAGATCTAGCACCATGTATTAGAAGGCTTTTTAAGTTTCACAGTATAACTAAAGTGGCAATAAACAGGGGCGGATTCAGGAATTGTGGTTACGGGGGCGCCACTTTATGAGGCAGTGGGTCCAGGGCAAAGCCCTGGTGGGGGTCATGGGGGCAAAGCCCCCGGAAGCTTCTGGGTTTTACAGATTTTATGAGGCTTGAAATATTTCTCCTATTTAGTCATTTTTACTATTTTCTATCATTTTAATAAGGTGAAATTAATAAAATGACCCAAATTTTAAGGTTTTGTTTTTTTTAAATAAAAAATTAAGTTCTCCCAATAAAGTAATTCAAGAAATCAAAAGATTTTGTTATTTATTTCTCCGGGAGTGGAAGAAATTATTGCTTCTTTTATCGTTTAGTACATTTTCCGAAACAAGATACCACGATTTACCTTAAATTTGACAATTTTAGGGGGGGGGGGCGCCGGCTGCGCCCCCTCTAAATCCGCCACTGATAAAGCAAAACAAGAGATTCATGGTCCTTAAAGGTGGCCGGAGTCTAAGCTAATCTACAAAAGCTAAATACAATATGAATAGAAATGACATATATGTAGCTTAGATATGCAACCAGGAAAAGAACAAGGGACGTTATTGGCTAAAATTGGCCTCGCTTCAAAAGCCGATAATATTTTGCAGGTAGAAAGGTGATAATTTTCTCGTTTTAGTCATATATAACATGTACCATTTACTTGTTGCCGATATTGAGAAAATAACGCTACAATATTGCATTGTTAACTCTGACGCTATCTTCCGACTTTGCATATCGAAAACAGCCGATTTCTGCATTCATTCTTTTTTTAAAAATTCATATTGTTTGCAGCCAACAACCGACACCATATTGATAATGAAAGAAGAATATCAATGGATAATTAAACATGCAAAATATAAATCTGGTTGTTGCATGCAAAAGTATTTCTTTTTGCTAAAGTTTATTCATAATAGGCACGTTTCGAGTTCATCCGGAACACCCGGGATTTTTCGCATTTAGCCACGCCGATCACGTGACATGAACAAAATTCAGCAGGGGTACTTCCGATTGATATTGTTTACTCTGGTAACAAAGCTGTCTTTAACAAAATATGCATTTTGTGGCACGAAAGGTCGCAATTCAGATAATGGAAAAAAGGGGTGTATATCTACTTTGGATGATGTTAAAGTTCACCCTTTCCCAACCCTGGAAAAAATGTTCACGCAGAGGAAACGATGGCGTCATTTGTTTAGAAAACCACGAGCAGCAGAACAGTGCAGAAAATTAGAGCGATTATTACATTCCGTAAAAGCTGAACCAACACAGAAGCATCCCTGTTCTAGCCATTTCACCATATGAAAGGCGAAGATAACAAACAGTGATCCAAGTTTTAAGAAAGCCAAGAGGTTTGTACTGCCCTTTACAAATAGGCCTAGTTGATACAAGTACCCTCATCCACATAGATTTGAGCAATGTATGCATTTTACAATGGTGATCATGTGGCACTAAATTGATAGTAGATTATCATATATCAGAGAATTTACACTTCGAACTCATGGTTTAGGCTCATAGGCAATTTCGGGGGGGGGGCATATAATTATAATATTGGGGGATCTATTCTTACAGATTAGGATTTGCAATAATCATTCATTCAAGCTCCATACAGATAGTTCATTTACTTCCAAATAAATTTCAATTCATATCAAAGAACTCTCATTTATCTTTGCTCCAATTTGACCAAGCAGTGTGCTTTGTATACATCAGAAATTACATGTATGTACACTTCCACTCATATTTATGTGCTCTCCCATTTAGTAAGAAAAATGAGAATGATTTTCTTTCTTCATAATCTATTCAACATATATACACAGGTTGATAACAATGACTGTACTCCTTATGTTGACTGGAATTATTGACTGGTATGCAGTAAAACAGCTGAGGGAAAGTTCAACTATTAATTCATTTCAGCCGGGTAAGAATCAATATCCTTTTGTGTATTATACATCTGCAATTCTTTTCTTTTGCTGCTTCAAATCTAGTGTATTTGAAATTTTAATTCTGATATTTTGGTATTATTATAGGTAGTCTGGCTGTATTATAGGTAATCTGGCAGTAATGGCATGACATCCTGAGAGCTAACCAACATGGTTAATGATGTATAGAGACACTGTCTGAAGACCTCGAGGGAAAGGCAAGGAAAATGGATGATCCACTTCCTATATCCCTGTAAAAAAGAGGAAGGATACCACAATATTGACGATAAATTATTGTCAATTCAAGAAGCAAAGTTGTGAAAATGCAAAAACAATATTTAATGTATTTGTTAGAAAAATATCATTAACTGCATATATATTTCTTGACCTTATTCAGGAATACATCAGATGTAGTCATTCATATTAAAACTGAATCTATGAATTTTCATAACTTTTATCAATAAAGTTTACTATATTTATTTTACACGTATCTAATTTCCCTAATACATTGTACTCATGGGAGTTTGCTTGCATTCAATGTTCTGACATGAATCCGAAAATGTGCATATTTCATCACAAGAGCCCTCCTGGGCACTAAGCATGTGTCATGTATAAAGCAGACTCAAACAAGATCTACCAACATAATATTTGAATGAACACAAATGGTCTTAGATACTCTTTCTTTTCCTCTGCAATATATGGCATTAAAAAGCATCAATTCTTTTTTTTCAATTTTGTTAATATATACAAGTCAATTAACTTTTCTCAAACTTTTGATGCATATAATGGATTTTCTCTGTACTGCTACATCTATGTGCACAGAATGGAAATGATGTCACTAAGAGGAATATACCTTAATCATGAGCAGATATATTTTGTTCAATGATAACAATTTGAGCAATGATCACAAATACTCATGACATTGGAATTATGAAAAGTCATTGAAATGCATGTATCTACTAGAGTCAGTTTCATACTAAAAATTCTTCTTATTAAATGAGTCACTTATAAATGAAAGACTTGTGACGCAAGTATTACTTGATAAATAATAATTTTCAAATATTGATGTTTAAATTAGGGAGGATATCATTTATAACTTAGTAGATATGATATTAAATTATTCTCACCCATATAACATTTTTGTTTTGTCTTGGTCATTTTTGGTAGCATATATCGCATTCTGTTGTGTCTTTGATGAGTACGATGATCATTTATGTAGAAATATTCCACAGCTTTGACATAATCAGCATGGTCAGTCATTCACAGATGATATCACTGTCCTGTCCATAGTTTAATAGCAAACCATTCAGACCAAAGCAGGTCATATATGTACACCATCACAGCACCTGCAAGATATATATCTGGTTTTACAAGCATGCATGTATCGAACAAAATATTTTAAGTTCAAAATTGCTTCCCTTATTTTGTGAAATCTTTAGGTACATGAACAGCTCCAGTACAATCTCTATATTAAGCTACAGAGCTTGATTTAGCTATTCCAAATCTTTTATGAAATTAACTTTGAAAAGTGTAAAAATCCAATTTCAGTGAATGATAAAATTTCACCAATGTACATGTTGTACTTGCAAAATTTTTCAAAAATAATATATTGTAAACTACATTCCTCAGAAATATAATTTTGATTCACAAATGTTACTTTTCAAAAATGTCTCACTGCACCTTAGAAAAAGCAATAAAACGTTACAAGTTTCTCAAATCGGCATGAATTGATTTAATTATGAATGAGGATCAACAAAATAATGGATATTAGGCAATCTGAGTTTACATAGTGTAATATCTGTGGAAACGAGGGGGTTATTTATATTTGGTTTCTTTTACATCATATGTGAAAACAAATTATTTTTTTTATAAAATTGTTAGAAAATCAAAATCAGTAACATGCAAAAGGCTTTCCACAAATTATGACATTGTTGAATTTGTTTATAGAAAAAACAAAAAGCTGTCCAGGTCTAGTTTTGCACTAAAAAAAATGCAGCGAAATATTTGTGAGACTTTACACCCGCACTAGGAATGAACGAATACATTGTATAAATAGTCTAACCCCCTCATTTCCACAGAAGTCAGTACTGGGCACGATGTCGGCTTTATGAATCACTTTAAGACATTGTGTTTAGTTTAATAATATATAACGTTCTACAAAAAGTAGTAACTATTTTGATTTACCTATTTGGTAGGTTTCACCGAGTCTAATACGTTCTTTTCATGTCCCACTATGGCTAGTACTGTACTAGATAGGGCTATAGGGACTAGGGTTCCTAGACAGTTAGGCCTTCTGCATAGATCTGCAAGTTACACTGCAACATCGTCGTCTTCTCTAAGTCTTCCGTTGAATTTGACCAATGGTAGCTTATCAAACGTTGACAAACAAATACGTACCCCCATACATCCCAAACTAATACATTTAATACGCGAAGTGTTGGTAAACAACGAGAAACCGGAAGTAACCCTGCTGAACATTTTTGAAGCGGCGTGACTAAACACAGAATAAAAACCGTGTTCCGGAGGAACTCGAAACACGGCTATTTATTTCAAATCAACAGATTCCGCTAAACAGCTCATCTTTAGCGTATATTCATGACGTCATAATAAAATATTACGTCATTTTCATGTAAGTGGGATTAGAAGAACATCCTAGTTGTGTGAATAAAAAGAATAATTAAGCATAGTATGAAAGTTGAAAAAATGAAAAAAATCTCGGCGGTATATAGCCAATAACGTCCCTTGTCCTTAGTATCGATTTCATAGCCGTTTGCAGTAGTGATACTTTTAACTAATGCTCAGGTTATCAATAAAGTACGTTCGTTATTTCAAATTAGAAATATATTTTTGATACGTCCTAAATGAGCTTCTGTAATAAAGCATGTGAGCCTCTTGTTAAATAATGATTTTAAATAGCAATTTAGTAACTTGAAATAACAAATTGCTAATCTGTTATAACAAATTAGCAATTTGAAATAACAAATTAGTAATTTGTTATAACAGATTAGTAATTTGTTATAACAGATTAGTAATTTGTTATAACAAATTGATAATCTGTTATAACAAATTATTAATCTGTTATAACAAATTATTAATTTGTTATAACAAACTAAAAAAAGATACTGCTGCGGCCCTAATATGCTTCCGTAAGAATCAAACCAAGAAATTTCCAAACCAATATGAAAAGATCTGCAGTAAAACCAGAATAACTTGGTATCCTGTTTGATTTTATGTTGTATAGTCTATATGTACTTCCTATAATGTAACCCGGCCACCAATTCCCATAGATTCCTTTTCAGAAAGTTTTACAATACATGTATTTGGAAATCTAATTCTTTAGCATATCAACATCCGCAAGAAATCATCCAAATATCTATAGAAGTTTTCGTAGTCTTTTTTGCCTTTTTTCAGAGTATGTGATTGGTTGTATGATGTCACCATGGTCTGTGTCTTTTTTTAAAATCATTTTCCTTGTAAAATTTCTTGAATCTAAAGTACAAAAACATCTGCTTGACTTTTCTCCCTCTTCTATCCACCTACATACATGTAACCCTTGACTTTATGTTTTCTGCTTGGCTTTTCTCCCTCTTCTCTCCACCTACATACATGTAACCCTTGACTTTATGTTTTCTGCTTGGCTTTTCTCCCTCTTCTCTCCACCTACATACATGTAACCCTTGACTTTATGTTTTCTGCTTGGCTTTTCTCCCTCTTCTCTCCACCTACATACATGTAACCCTTGACTTTATGTTTTCTGCTTGGCTTTTCTCCCTCTTCTCTCCACCTACATACATGTAACCCTTGACTTTATGTTTTCTGCTTGGCTTTTCTCCCTCTTCTATCCACCTACATACATGTAACCCTTGACTTTTTGTTTTCTGCTTGGCTTTTCTCCCTCTTCTATCCACCTACTTACATGTAACCCTTGACTTTATGTTTTCTGCTTGGCTTTTCTCCCTCTTCTCTCCACCTACATACATGTAACCCTTGACTTTATGTTTTCTGCTTGTCTTTTCTCCCTCTTCTCTCCACCTACATACATGTAACCCTTGACTTTATGTTTTCTGCTTGGCTTTTCTCCCTCTTCTATCCACCTACTTACATGTAACCCTTGACTTTATGTTTTCTGCTTGGCTTTTCTCCCTCTTCTATCCACCTACATACATGTAACCCTTGACTTTATGTTTTCTGCTTGGCTTTTCTCCCTCTTCTATCCACCTACATACATGTAACCCTTGACTTTATGTTTTCTGCTTGGCTTTTCTCCCTCTTCTATCCACCTACATACATGTAACCCTTGACTTTATGTTTTCTGCTTGGCTTTTCTCCCTCTTCTCTCCACCTACATACATGTAACCCTTGACTTTATGTTTTCTGCTTGGCTTTTCTCCCTCTTCTATCCACCTACATACATGTAACCCTTGACTTTATGTTTTCTGCTTGGCTTTTCTCCCTCTTCTATCCACCTACATACATGTAACCCTTGACTTTATGTTTTCTGCTTGGCTTTTCTCCCTCTTCTCTCCACCTACATACATGTAACCCTTGACTTTATGTTTTCTGCTTGGCTTTTCTCCCTCTTCTATCCACCTACATACATGTAACCCTTGACTTTATGTTTTCTTTTCAGTCTTGTTTCTTTTCTTCAAGAGAATTTATATTATGTTCCTGCTGAGTCTCTTTAGGGTGATTTATAGAATGTATAAGCTTTTCTTCCAGCTATTTTTTTCTTCTTAAAAGATGAATAAGAAGTGCATTTGCCTCTCATCTCCATAAGTAGGGTTTCTAAAAATAGCTGATCATTTATTCTAAAACTCACATTCATTGTCTACTTTATGCACGTTTTCCGCCCGATAGTTCGTTGCAACATTTTCAATTAAATCTTTAACAGAATAGAGAAATTCTTCGTCACACAAAAGAGAGAGTTATTGAATTTTCAGAGACCTTTACCTCTCTTGACGGTTCTGTCAGGGACCTGGATGCCTGTAGGGTTAAATATGGAGTTAACCTCACGTTTTGTAGAATAATGGTGAAGTGTCAGTCATATCAGAATAGCTAAAAACAATGAATAAGAATGTTTTATGTCTAGGGTATCATCTCCATGCATCACAGTGGAGGTCCATGCATTACAGTGGAGGTCCATGCATTGGTTTTAGTTTTCAATGAATCACTATTATTTCATTTTTACATAAGGTCCATTTTGTAGACGGTAATGTACATGTATGTTGCTATAGAACACTTAAGGGAATGTGCAAAGTTCAGAAATTGTTGAATAATGTTTTAACTTATTGTCTGAACAAGATTCAATAACGTGTTACCTTTTCAAAACAAGATCTCTTTTAAAACTTGTGGATACATCTAAATATAAACGCTGTGCGTGTAAAAGACTGTCTTGAAGTGGTTTATATCTTCTGTGAAGATTATGTATGAAACTAGTAAATATAATTATACCCCCGAACGAAGTTCTGGGGGGTATATAGGAATCACTCTGTCTGTCTGTCTGTCTGTCTGTCCGTCCGTCCGTCCGTCTGTCTGTCTGTGCAGATTCGTGTCCGGGCCATAACTTCTTTGTTCTTTGACATAGGCATACCATATTTGGCACACAGGTGGATCACCATGAGACGATGTGTCGAGTACCTTCATGACCTCCATATGACCTTGACCTCAAGGTCAAAATTAAAGGTTTTTACAATGGATTCGTGTCAGGGCCATGACTTCTTTGTTCTTTGACATAGGCATACCATATTTGACACATGAGTGTATCACCATGAGACGATGTGTCGGGTACCTTCATGACCTCTATATGACCTCGAACTATGACCTCAAGGCCAAAATTGATTATAGGGTTTTGACATAGTCATACCATAAGACATGGGTGTATCACCATGAGACTATGTGTCATGTACATTCATGACCTCTTTATGACCTTGACCTTTGATCTCAAGGTCAAAATTATAGGTTTATACCATGGATTTGTGTTCGGACTATATCTTTCATTTTCTTTTACAAAGGCATATCATATTTTTACACTCAGGAAAGGGGTAATTTATACCTATTAACAACACCCCTTGGGAGATTGGGGTAAGCGGGAGGTATTCTTAGTGAGCATTGCTCACAGTACCTCTTGTTCATATAAAAATAACAAATAAGTGGCTTTTGACGATAGCTGGGAGCTCTGGAAAAATTTGCTAACGTAGGTTACCCTGGCCTCCCTCAACGTCTTTCTGAGAAATGTACATGGTTTGATTTAAAAAATACAATATCAATAATAAATCTCTGGCGGAGAGTTAAATATATAAAAGAATTAATCAGACATGTAAGGAATACATGTAAATAGAATTTATTTGTGGTATTGAACATAACTATAGGCTGGTTTTGGTCGTGACACTGCGAAGTAAACGATTTAACTAACCAGAAGAATGGCATTGTATTCATCAAAAGAATAGCATTGCATTCATGAAGGGACAGAGCAATGAAAATTTAGTGTGGGGTAATCAGTGAATGTTATGTCTAAACTTAGACTACAGTTCATGACTCTCTCTCTCTCTCTCTCTCTCTCTCTCTCTCTCTCTCTCTCTCTCTCTCTCTCTGATTGGGTGGATGGGTCACGAGTTTGGTGCATCTTAAATTGTTTATAATTGAAACCAAAGGTTATTTTCTCATATACGTCCAGTTTTGCGCAAGGGCCAAAGGCAATTATATCGCTTGGGTTCGACTTTACTATTAAAGAGTAAAGGTATATAACTCTAACTATATGGTACCAACATTAGCTGATGTAAAAACAATAAACCAAATGGTATAAAATTCTACTCTGTATTCTAATACATCCATACATAATCAATCTACATTACTACCACAGCTCATCCCGAAATTCCGTATACTTCCAAGATATGCAGAAATGAATTCGGAAAAATGACTATTATTGTTTGGTCGACTATTAGCTTGACCCTGGCACTATATGACTAAACAGAATGTTTGAGTATTGCAACAAGCTATTACATAGAATGTGCAGCATAAGATATCATTTCTAAGTTGAATTTCTTACCCCAATTCATAAACTGAAGTCCGTAATAGCTCCAAGTGACTGAAAATTGTAAAACCGTCTGCACATTCACTTATCACAGCCATTTTGACCAGTACAACTAATTACCCAAAAAAGATGAAAGGCCCATAACGATTTAGAGACTCAAATCCTAATTTTTATCAATAATAAATTCAATATATAATACACTCTGTAGTACATAAATTATGCTAATAACAAGTCTTTATAAAGATACAAATGTCTTACCATACCTATTTTTATCCAAATCACATTAACACGATTTACAATAGTGATATTAATTTGGGTAGTTAGTGGCACCGATCAAAATGGCTGTGGTAAGTGAAAGTGCTCAAACATTCTGTTTAGTCGTATAGATAAGATAAGATAAGAAAACTTTATTTCAATTCGGCATGTATAAAACACAAATAACATAAGCTCTATAGAGCTTTTTACCGAATATAAAACATATACATCAACATTAAAATAATAAAACAACATGCAGCAATATTTAAGATTCATGCAATCTGGTGTTTCATATAGATCCTAGTGTCAGGGCCCAGCTAAAACGCAGTATTTTCAACGTTAATGATTGTGACGTTACGGTATAAAAAGTAGAGAGGAGGTGTTTGTTGTTTTTCAAATGCTGCAGTCAATATAACGACATGACATTGTATGTAGCAAAATAGACACAATAGAAAACGTAGAAAATTGTAAATATCAAAAATATCTTTCAGTTTTTAAAAGTATAGGAGATGATAGACCTTGAGCCTCTTCATTGCCGCGGTCATTTCTTAATTAATCACACGGATAGTAATGGCTATCGATTTCTATAACGATTGGGACGTGTAACAAACATGTAAATTGTCCACCAATGAAAACTGTAGGACGTGTAACAAACACGTAAATTGTCACCAATGAAAACTGTAGGACGTGTAACAAACATGTAAATTGTCACCAATGAAAACTGTAGGACGTGTAACAAACATGTAAATTGTCACCAATGAAAACTGTAGGACGTGTAACAAACATGTAAATTGTCACCAATGAAAACTGTAGGACGTGTAACAAACATGTAAATTGTCACCAATGAAAACTGTAGGACGTGTAACAAACATGTAAATTGTCACCAATGAAAACTGTAGGACGTGTAACAAACATGTAAATTGTCACCAATGAAAACTGTAGGACGTGTAACAAACATGTAAATTGTCCACCAATGAAAACTGTAGGACGTGTTACGGTGTAATGATGTGAATTTGATAGTTGAAAATTGTAACTTTAGTGTAAACTCATTAGAAAAAGATTACGAGACTCAAACTCACAATATTGAAATACCGGTATACTGACAATGACAATGATTTATTTGCATAAGCACAACAACAATTATTGGCAAAGGCACATATTATAGATTATACCATAGAAACAATAATATTTAAAATACAATTAGTGATTTGAATGCATGGATATGGCACAAGACTAAATCATATTATGTTATATTACACTACATATAAGGTGTACATGGGATAAAGGAACCATAATAGGTACATGTATATAGGAATAATCATAATACATACATGTATATATAGGAATAGTCATAGGACTTTCTTTAGTCCACTGAGCTAACTATATACACGGAATTAGAAAAAAAAGGACGAAAACTACATTTCTGAGTTTAATCTTGCATGTAAAACTTATACGGTACCAATTTTGATGCACCAGATGCGCATTTCGACAAATAATGTCTCTTCAGTGATGCTCAACTGAAATGTTTGAAATCCGAAATAACTATGAAGTTTTAGATCTAAATATAGCCAAAAACAGCGTGCCAAACAAGTGGAGCCAAATTCGTCCAAGGATAAGAGCTATGCATGAGGGAGATAATCCTTAATTTTGAAATGAATTTCTAAATTTTATGACGTACTTCCGTTTCAAATATTTGAGACGATTTCGTTCATCCATAAAACAAACCCAGGACATAAAGGACCCTTTACCGGCGTAATCCTTTATGGGTCCGCCTAATTCAAACTGGCTTGATTTCTTCTGCAGAATACAACCCTCTTCAATACATCAGTATTATACCGCTCTATTTCAAAAGTCACAAGCATGCTGATTTTCGTCATAATTGATAATAAATAAGACTCATTTTATTTTTCTAGAATTGTTACACCAAATGATTTTGGAAGAATTCTAGTAGTATCAAAAGTATGTGGCTCATGGCATCTAACAAAGTTGTGAATATGGTGTGTTTTTACCATATCCCCACGAACAAAGTGAAATACATGTATCACCATCAAGACATTCGGAACATGGAAGAAAGGACTGACAATGTAGATTTGGCACTTCTATTTGACCAACAAAAACAAGGCAAATGTATTCTAAACATCACTTCTATCTCATCTTTGTATTTTACTGTAATCAAATTTTGTTTTTCCTTAATAAATAAAAAAAAAACCCAGTGATCAATCTCATCCACTTATCAGGGGCGAATCCAGGAATTGTGGTTACGGGGGGCGCCACTTTATGAGGCAGTGGGTCCAGGGCAAAGCCCTGGTGGGGGTCCAGGGTGTGAAGCCCCCGGAAGCTCCTGGATTTTACAGATTTTATGGGGCTTGAAATATTTCTCCTATTAAGTCATTTGTACTATTTTCTATCATTTTAATAAGATGAAATTAATAAAATGACCCAAATTTTAAGGGAGTTTTGGAAAAAATTAAGTTCTCCCAATAAAGTAATTCAAGAAATCAAAGGATTTTGTCATTTATTTCTCCGGGAGTGGAAGAAATTATTGCTTCTTTTATCGTTTAGTACATTTTCCGAAACAAGATACCGAGATTTACCTTAAATTTGAAAAATTTAGGGGGGGGGGGCTGAGCCCCCCTCTAAATCCGCCACTGCTTATGCTCGAAAGATAATTTTTACTAAATAGGTTTCAATGTCAGAAAAATAGTACAAAGAATATGTTGTAGATTCGTCAAACCTTATTTCATGGCTGAAATACCAACAAATCGGCGTTAAGCAACACAAATCATGCTTCAAAATACTGATTAGAAATATTACCGGTCTTCCGTGGCCAGCTGCAGGAAACGGTCTAGACCTCAACCATGAAAACATTATAATGTAGTTTTTAAATGCCACCCACAGAATCTGACGGATCTTAGAGACATATGGTATTATATAAGACATAGATAAATAATAAATGATGTACACAGTATGACAAAATAATATTTGCTCTCATAGATGAAGGCCAGGGCTATAATATGTTGGAGAAAATTTGTGCTTCGATTATGAAATAAAATTTTACAGTTATAATTGTGT